>NW_026005734.1:182361-198474 GCF_001458135.2 Marmota marmota marmota | reverse complement strand
AGAAGAATTACCCAGGAACAGGGAGTGACTGTGGACAGAGAATGTGGACGTGTCCTCCAGGGAAGGCCAGGCCTGAGGGAAAGGCAGCAGGTGTTCCTCCTGGAAGCTCACTGCAGAATAGAGCCAGCAACAGCAACAGCAGCCAGATCTCCTGGGCCAGCTCCTGGGGTGCTGGACCTGACCCACCCCTGAATTCAGGAGGTGGGAGGTGTGTGTCTCCCATATTTAAATTCCCTCTATTTACAATCCCTGTGCCCTGTGTTCCTCCTTGCAGCTCTGATGAGGCCTGAGGTAGAGACAGTGCAGAGGTTTCAGTTCCCATGTGTCTGCATTGGCTGCAGCTCTGCTTCCTGAGAAGTGCACAGGCCCCTTGCTTCTGGGCACACACAGGGATTGTGGAACCTCCCAGTGAATGAGGAGATGTCTGTTTGTACCTGTGCATGGTCTCCATAGAGCTGCTCCTGACCTTCACAGTGTGGGCAGCTTGAGGTCAGCGAGGTCGCCCTGCAGTCCTGGGGTCTCACTTTAGATCCAGATTTCAGACAGGATTTCAAAGGAGCAGAGCTATGGAGCTGGGGACGCAGAGAAAACCAAAGTGCTGGCATTCATGCAGTGAGCTCTTGACCTCGCTCTTTACGAGTTTCGTCATCTGCTCCTCTGGGTAAACTAAGGTGAGAGTGTGGGCTTGCAGTTGAGTTTGTGGGTCTGAGTGTGTGTTGCTGTGCAAGTAACCCAGAAATGCTCTGTGTGTTTGTGAGTTTCCTCAATTTACCTCTTGATAGTAATGTAATTGTTTGTACTTTTACTGACTTTAAATAAATGCTAGAAAATTATGTTGTAAGTTAGTGGACCTTTAAAATTTTAATTTTAGGAACATTAGACCCAAAGTTATTATTGTTTGGAAATTCATTTTGGGACCATGGAATTCACTATTATGACATTAACACATTTCAATCCACTACAGTCAATTATTATAATTCTTTTAATTTCACGGTTACCTGTGCTATTCCACAATAATAACCTTAAAAAACTTTCCTAGAAGTGAGTAAAGTATACAGAAAAATAATAAAAAGCATGACAGGGAAAAAGCCCAGGAGTGTAGTCAGCAGCTCTTTGCAGAAGCACAGAAATTATTGAAAGGCCATGACTTGAGCACTCAGTGCCTGCTGGGAAAACTCGAAGTCTCCAAGACTTCTTCACCTTGTAGGGTTGCAAGTTCATGCTTGGTAAATTTTTATTTCATGCTTTGGATTTTTGAGTTATATATAAAAATCAGTACCTGCACGAGACATTAAAATTTATCCTCTTCTCTTTGGAAAAAATGTGGGCTCCTAATTCAAATGTAAATCCGTAATTGAGTTACAATTAAGATTTTTAGAAAGGATGATTTTTGTTTGTTTTTGAACTTAAAACATCCAGACACTTTAGCACATGTGATAATTGCATTTCCGTTTACGTGACCAGTTTCTTGGGATGCTGACATATTGGATGAGGGAGCTGCAGAGGCCCCTGCTCTTCTCCTTGCCCTTAGGCCTGGGTCAGTCTATGGCCACTGGTGCAGGACAGAGCACTGTGCAGGGAGGGAGGGCTCATCCTGCCCCACCACACAGAGCATATGGGTGACAGGCAGGACCTCTGCTGAAGCAACACTCAGGTGGAGCCCTTTGTGCAGGTGCTGCCAGTGCCTCTGCCAGACAAGGAGCTGTCAATCATCCTTCACCCCTGACAGGGGGCATCTGTGCTGCTGGAGCTCCTGAGCCCTCAGCCCTCAGCAGAGTTTGGGAACTTCTGGGGAACAGGCCCCAGCAGTGGTGGGGACAGAGCAGAGCCAGCCTGGGCTCCACACCAGGCTCCACTGCACAGAGCCATGCAGGGACCCCACCCAGAGTCCTAGGAAGCAGCTGTCTGGCTGCTCCCTTCAGCCTCCCTCCCCAGCTGTGTGCTGTGTCAGGGAGGAACTGTCCAGCCACCTGTAGACACAGGTGGTCAATTTTCAAGCTTTATTCTGTGGTCCACCTTCCAGCAAGGTCTGCCATCTCTTCATGTGTCCCTGCCCTGGTCAGGGTGCTGAGTCAACCAGGCTAGATTACACTCTCCAGGAAGGTGACCGAGTATTGGTTGTCCTGTGTGCGCATGGCATCCCATGACCACAGAATGACAGTTATCAAGAATACAAGTAATAACAGGTGCTGGAGGAAACCTGGGGAGAGGACCCTCACACCTTGGTGGCACAGCAGATGAGAACCACCCTGAGGAGAGCAGGTGGAGACCCCTCAGAACAACAGGGAGGAAGCCACCGTGGGACCCAGCTCTCCTGCTGCTTGGTATTTACCCCAAAGACCCAAGTCAGCACAGTGCAGGGACATGGCCACTGCAGGGCTTATACAGTGCAATTCCCAAGACCAGGTTATGCAACCAGCCCAGGTGCCCTTCACTAGTGGATGGATAAAGGAAATGTGGGTCATGTACCAACACTGCAGCTCTGCTCAGCCAATAGGAGGAGTGAGATGATGGTGAGTGGACGGAGCTGGAGGACATTAGGGAAGAGGAATGAGAGAGCCTCAGGGAGTCAGGTGAGTGTTGGCTGTCCTCTGTGGGAGCTGCCACAAATAAGGGAGATAAAGGAAGGGGATCCCCAAGAGTATAGATCAGTGGGGATCAGGAAGTGACTAAGGGTGAGGGAGGAGGGACAGGAGAAGGGAGGGGCCAGGAGTGAGCTGAGCAGATATTATTGGTCAATTCTGCACACGTGGGAGTCCTGCACCTGTGGGAGTGAACCACTGTGAGTTTCACACACACACACACACACACACACACACACACACATACACACACACACATACACACACACACATACACACACACACACACACACACACAGTGTAAATTTAATGAAAATTGGAAGAAAGGTCAGTAGGTTAAGTAATGGGAAGTAGGAGGAAAATTTAAAAGGAGGTGCTGTGAGAGCAACAGAGGTTTTATAGACAATGAATATATGTGACTATGTCAAAATGAAAACCTATAATAAATATATGTAAGATGCACTATTTCAAAAGAAAAAGAACATCACAAAAACAGAATGATTATCTTTAGACACATCAAAGATATGTAGAGACCACAAGGCCACAGAGACCCCCTGGGAAGCTGGTACATGGACAGGCCTCCAGATGGAGGAAACATGCCCCAACTCACATCTGCAGCTGCTTCTGGGCTGACCTGAGTTCTGTGTGCTGAGCGCCCCCTGCTGGCCCTAGGTGAGTAGCAGGGAGGTTTGTGTCTGGGCTCACACTGAGGTCCCCTCACTGTGGTTCTGGCACAGTAATAGGTGGCTGTGTCCTCAGTGGTCAGGGAGCTCAGCTGCAGGGAGAACTGGTTCTTGGAAGTGTCTCTGGAGATGGACACTCGGCTCTTGAGGGATGGGCTATAGTAAGTGCTACCACCATAACTTATGTACCCTATGTACTCCAGCCCCTTCCCTGGGGGCTGTCGGATCCAGCTCCACCAGTAATCACTAGTTGTGATGGAGAATCCAGAGACAGCACAGGTGAGGGACAGGGTCTGCGAGGGCTTCACCAGGCCAGGTCCTGACTCCTGCAGCTGCACCTGGCACAGGACACCTGGGGACAAGAACAGTCACACCCTGTCAGTCACATGCAGTCACAACCTCCCCATGGACCCAGGTCTGACACTGGGGACACTCACCTTGGGGAGCTGTGACCAGGCACAGGACAAGACCCAGCAGCCTCATCTTCTAGACCACACCTGCCTTCCCAGAGACCTCAGCCCTGTCTGAGCAGAGAGCTGGGAGCTCCCACAGCCCAGAGGGCCTTTGAACCCAGAGCAGGAGGAGGAATTTGCATGTGGGTGAGGCTCTTCTGATATCTGGAGAGGCTGAGGTCAGGCTGCCCAGGTCCTCTGTGCTCCTGAGATGTGTCCCTGTCTTGAACCCAAGTGGAGCTTTACCTGTGAGAGGAGAGCAGGTGGTTTCAGGGGTGCTGGAAGGCTGTCAGAGGGGGAGCCCACCCTCCTGAGCCCAGCCCTGCCTCCTCCAAGCCCTTCCTCCCTGCTCCTGGGAGGGTGTCAGAGTGGCAGGAACGTGCCCAGCATGCAAGAGGCCCAGGTTCACCTCCCAGCCCTGAAGGAGAAGCCCTCAGTGATGACTGAACAGAGCCCAGGGCTGAGGATGGGGTTCCCCACATCCAGGAGAAGAGCCCCCCTTTGTTCTCAGGACGAGTTCTTCTCTTTCATCTCTGTGAGATTTGGGGGCTACAGACTGAGCAGGAGAGGAGGGAGCAGGGTCTCAGGAGGGGAGGGGCTTCCTGCTGTGTGCCCACTGCCCTGCCCCACCCTCTGCCCTGCTTGTCCTCCTGACTGTCCAGCCAATGCCTGTGGACAGCAGTGGGTGGGAATCTGCCCTGAGCTCTTCCCCTCACCTGTCCTGCCCTCTGGTCTCCACCAGGAGAGGACAGGATGGAGGTGCTGGGCCAGGGGAGAGTCCTGGGAGCAGAGGCAGCTCTCAGCTGCAGCCTGAGGCTGAGAGCCCCTGAGTGCCCCAGAGCAGCAGAGCCAGGCTGACAGCAGACAGGACGGCATGCAGGGCAGGCTGGGTGAGGGAGGAGGCCCAGTCCCTTCCCTGTGCAGCATCCCTGCAGTGAGACCTGCCTTGCCCACAGCCCAGCATTTGGAGAGAACAGTGGACACTGTCTTTAGTGAGGTGGGGTCACTGAGAGGGCAGGTGGAGTTGCTGACCTGATGAGGTTCAGGAATTGACCTCGTGCCTAACTGGGTGAGCACAGCACACTAATAAGACATGTGGGCTCCTCTCCTTGTTCCCTGTGGTGTTGACCATGAACTCCCTGCAAACACTGGGCCTGCAGCACCCACCTCCTGGTCCTGTGGTGGCTTAGGTAAGACCTGCTGGTCTCCGTGTTTTTACCCCCTTCATATCCAGGTGAGCCACTTGGTGAAGTTTCCAAGTCCTAGCAAATCATTTGATTAGAAAGTTGTTCTTCTAGGCAGACCCCATAACCTGGTAGGTTTTTCTAGGCATAACAAACAGGAGACACCTTCAGATGATCCTGTTCTCTGATCTGGGGATGGTGGAGCCCTTGGTGTGACAGTCTTCCCCACCTCAACTCTCCCATCTGTGCCAGGGCTTGTTTGCTTTTACCGTTCAGCAAAATGTGTTGGTGAAAATCAGAAAAAAGTTACTGGAAGTATGATATGTCCATAAAAAAACCTCCTAAAATCATATCAAAATTTTGACATTTTTTTGTCACCTGACCGAAATTTTGAGAGCATCTTGCACAGAGAAGGAAAAGCTTCCCTTGGGTCATGACTTAGGAGGTTGGAGTGCAACGTCGCAAGTCCTTAGCTCTGGCCAGGGAGGGAGAACACCATGGCAGAAGGGAGTGGAGGAGGAAAGCAGTTCAGAACATGGCCACCAGGAAGCATGTGAGCTCCATACAACAGGGACACAGAGTGTCCCCCAAAGTCACACCCCAGTGACCCAAGTATTCCAGCCACACCCCACCTGCCTACAGTTGCTGCAAGTCAATCCATGTTAGTGGATTAATCCACTTTAAGCTTGAGCTCTGGTAATCTAGTCCTCTCACCCTTGTCTCACACGTGGGCTTGTGGGCCACCTCATATGTGAACCATGACAGCAAATTCCTGGTCCTGGTAATCCTTCCACCTGGTCAGTTTCCAGGGATTTAATCACCTCATTTCATATTGACATAAAGATCCCAGGGAAATAACTGATTGTGTAAGAGGCTCATGTGCAGGTAGGGGTGAGGTGTGTCCAGGCTGTTGCTGTCCAGGACCACCACCGTGTCTGCCAAGGCCCTGCCACACAAGCAGCTGTCAATCATCCTTCACCCCTGACAAGAGGTACCTGTGCTGCTGGAGCCACTGAGCCCCTAGCCCTCAGCACAGTTTGGGAACTTCTGGGAAACAGGCCCCAGCAGTGGTGGGGACAGAGCAGAGCCAGCCTGGGCTCCACACCAGGCTCCACTGCACAGAGCCATGCAGGGAACCACCCAGGGTCCTGGGAAGCAGCTGGCTGGCTGCTCCCTTCAGCCTCCCTACCCAGCTGTGTGCTGGTCAGGGAGGAGCTGTCCATCCACCTGCAGACACAGGACGCAGCTGGCCATAAGTCCACACTTGTACAAAGGGGGGAAGAGCCTTGGGCCCTCACTGACTGACAGGGCATGCTGAGACCAGGGCCAGCTGTAAAGGCCACACACCTTTCCCAGGACCCCAGGTGGCATTGCAGGAACCTGTAACCCCTAACAAGGTCCCCAGGGCAGCTGACCAGGCCCTGAGCAGCCACTGCACAGAGTCCCCGTGGAGGTGCAAAGCCAGCCCTGGGTGCTGAGAGCATCTCACCCTTGTCCCCAGGTGCTGCCTGCCCTGTGCTGTCCTCTAATCTGACAGCCACCTCTGCACTCATGGGGCCTGCTGCACTGCTGACCTGGGCCTGCTGGGGGCCACCCCAGGCAGCCCTTGGGGACAGATGGACACTGCACCTCTGCTGCTCTGCCAGCTGCCCCTCAGCTGTCCAGGCTGCCAGACTGGCCCCAGCACCATGCAGCCCCCAGGACTGGGAGGCCCAGCTGCTCCAGGAACACCTGACCAAGGTGCTGTGAATGCACTCCTTAGGTGGAAAGAACAAGGAGCCTATGGGACTCTTCAGCCACCATTTAGCAAAGAATAATTTATGTTATGGGTGACACAGAGGGGGGAGAATGAAAGACATAGCATCTGCTCAACCAGGTGTTTCTGAGCCCTTAGGAATACAACTGGTCAAGGGGCCACCTCTTTGTTTTTCCCTGACCACAGGGGGACATACAGTAGCAGATGCATGCATTTCCAGAACTGTGCACTCTGCCCAGCTGAGCCTAGGAGCAGCAGGCAGCCTGAGAAGAGCAGGGACAGACACACAGATCACATCATGAGTCAAAAACCCAGGAAAGACAAGGCCAAGGGCAGATGGCTTCACCAGAGAAGCATATGAATTATTAAGGACAGCCAATGCCACTCTAACTGAATGAGGTAGGGTTAGTTTTATACATGCAGATATTATCCACTGGGACAGGCCAAATGGGGATGCTGTAACAGATCAGGGATTACCACTGTAGAAAGGCAAGCTTGGGGATCAGGTAATACATCAGATAGTATCCACTGTGGACAGAACCAGCATGGGGAAGGAGTAAATGTTCAGATAACATCCACTGGGTACAGGCCAGCATGGGGTAACAGGTCAGATGTCATCTACTGTGGACTAACAAGCATGAAGATGGAGGGACAGGTCAGATATTATCCACTGGGGACAGGGCAGCATGGTAATACAGTAACAGGTAGATATTATACCTGGGGACAGTCAAGTGTCAGATGGTGTGACAGCTCTGATATCAAGCCCTGTGGACAGGTTCAGCCTGCAGAGGCAGCAATATGTTATATATTATCCACTTGAGATAGAGTGAGCACGGGGAGGGGTAAAAGGTCACACAGAATCAACTGGGGACAGGGAGAGCATGTGGATGGAGGGACCTGTCAGATGTTGTCCTCTGGGGTCTGGGCCACCATGGGGATGGAGGAACAGGTAGATATTATCCCCTGGGGACAGGTTCAACATGGGGATGGAGTAACTTTTCTTGCAGGGATTGAGCAGTTATCTAGGAATCCCCTGAACCATCCTAGCAATGACCAAGTGGTTATGCCCTTGTCCAGGGAAGGCCTGTGGACAACTGCCAGGGCTGGCATCTCCTGGGCCCACAATCTCATGGGAAAACAAGGTCTTGAAGGATTTTCCCAGGAGAGAAGCCACACTGGCTCTTCATGAAGATGAAATGGTCAACTTTCCAGCAGAAGCTCTGACGGGCTGCACCCTACAGGGGCTGGTGTAGATGAAGAAAGCTTGGAGTGTGTGCACAGTGGGTCTTCAGCCAGGAAGACAATGGAGTGACAGCATTTGCTGGGAAACGGGTGGAACTGGGACCATCAAGCTGATGAAGGAGGCCAGACGCAGAAGCCAAGGGCCCATCTTCTCTCCCAATTGAGGAAGCTGGGGAAGAGGGAGAGGAGAGGAGGTGATGTGGACAGAGAAGGAGATCAGTGGGTCCAGGAAGGGCCTGTGGGTGGACAGAGGGGTGAAGGAGGAGAGCAGAAGGGAACTCACCATCTATGCTGTGAGCTGATGTGAAGGGGCACAGTGAACTCCACCTTCATGAACATCCATGAACCTCCAACTCAGACATGTGCAACACATAGAAGAAAGACCACAGAGCCCAGGAGGGGAGCAGGAGGGAGAAGGGCAGGAAGGGGAAGGGCTCCCACAGAAATGGGGGTCCTGATCCAGGTCTGAATCACTATGGGAAACCAACCCCAGTGCTCTGTTTCCCTACAATGCACCCACAGTTATAAATACCACAGGAGAGAGTCAGAGGACACAGCCACAGCTGTGGGGCCAGCAGCCCTGCTCCTGCTTCATGGGCCAGAGGTCATGGTGAGGGCCTGGGCCTCTTCCAAGTGCTGAGGATGACCAGGAGGGAGGGTGACCAGGAAGGAGGATGACCCTTGTCAACATGGACAAGTGATGGGGTCCCTGCTGGCTCAGCTTGGGGGACCTGTTACCCTCTGTCCTTCTGATGTATTGACATGGATGGGGCCATGTGTGCCCTACGTCTGGCCCTCCACTTGAGTGTGGAAGCAGGTAGGTCCTGTTCACTTACCTGGCAGTTGTACAAATAGCAACTTCAAATTTAATGAGAAGGATTGATTAGGAGGGAGACTATGGCCACAGGACCAAGGAGAGAACTTGACTCTGACGCTAATGGCCCCTGGGGTCTGGAGTCCCCTAGACTCTGTCCTAATTGCCCTGGTGAGGGCTTCCACAGCAGAGAGCTCTTGGCTGTGCTGGTCATGGTGGTGGCTGTTTTCTAAACCAGAGTCCAGCAGGGCAGCAGTGGATGACATCTGAGTCACCCTCTCAAGCAGCTCCAGGCACAAGGTTCGTCACACTTCCTCCCTGGATGTCATGAGGCCTACTCTCTGCCCCACAGAGGGTTGCTGTGGACAATTCAGGTGCAGGGCCACCTGGAATCTGAGGCAGGACATGGGAAGTCAGGCTCCTATTCTCAGGTGCAAGGTCTGGGGTGGGCAGACTTTGGCAAGGACAGGGCCTAGTGAGAAGGCTGGTCAGAGGGTCCCCTGCCACTCACTAGTGCTCAGCTGCTGTGGTGACCCAGAAGGGCTACTTGTCCCCCTGCTGGAACCTCACCTGATCCTCAGCCCTTCACCTTCTATTTACAAGCAGCAAAAGTGCCAGAGGACAGTGCTGAGTCTTATGGACTCCTTGGGATCCAGGAGGACCATGAGCCTGAGGTTCACCAGGTGTCCATCATATGAACCCTGGACTATCTCGGTGCTTGCTCTACACAGAATCCTGAGGGTGGTCCTAATCAGTGAATCCCCCTGAAATATCTCTGAGTTGATGGAAAAGACTCCCCAGGGTCCTCTGAGCTTCCAAACCTCTGTCCCTGGTGACCACAGGGTAGTCACTTGAGCCTCAATAATGCTGCTCTACATGTTGTTCATGTGACAATGCTCCTGTGTCAAAGTGTGGAGTGCAGGCGCCTCGCAGAATCAGAGTGGGAGAGTGGACATCCTTGTCCTGTCCTGAGCTTGGAGGAACTGTTTTGAGGTCATCTCCGTTTAGTATGGTAGTGGCCTTGGGTTTGTCACATGTAGCCTTGATGAGGTTGAGGTAAGGCCCTTGTACCTCTAGTTTCTCCAGTCTTTTAAACACTATGAGGTACTGGACTCTGTCATATTCTTTTTCTGCCTCTGATGATGTGATGGTGTGACTCTTGTCCCCACCTCTATTCATGTGGTGACTCACAGATGGATATGACATTATTGATCTCTATGTTGAGCCAACCTCCTGACCCTGTGGAGAAACCCACTGATCATGGTCCCCACCTTCTCGTGTGTCCTTGAGTGCAGGGTGCCAATATTTTATTAAGGAGTCTCTCATCTCTGTCCACCAGTGATGTTGGTCTGAAGTCTTTTCTCTCCTGGATGTGTCTATGTCTGGTTTTGGTATCTGGGTGTTATTGATTTTACAGGAGGATTTTTTTTGGTGTTTCCTTCTTTTTCATTTCATGGAACCACATGAGGAGGTTGACCTCATCTCTTTGTTAATGTCTCTTAGAATCAACTGCAAATCATTCTGCTTCTGGGCTCTCCTCTTGTGGAAGGTCTTTAATGGCTGTTCAGCTTCATTGCTTCATGGTTTTCTGTTTTACATTTGTAGATTCTTGTGCTTCAATTTGTCTAGTTCACATGCATTTAGAATTTTGCTGATTTCTTTACGTTTTCCTAGTTTACTGGAGGATATTTTTAAAAATAGTTTCTAATTTCTTGATTTCAGTAGAAATATCTTCTGTTTTATCTCTATTGATTGGATCTTCTTCTTTTTGATTTGTTTAGTTTGTTAGGGGATTTTCAATCTTCTTTATGTTTTCTAAAAAACATCTCTTAGTTTATTTGAAAGTTGGTATTGTGTCCATATTCCCTAAAACCTCTAACCAGAGCCATCAGGCAAGACAAAGAAATTAAAGTGTTACAGAGGAAAGAAAGAAGTCTCAATATGCTGCTTGCTGGTGATGTGATTCAATACCTAGGAGATCCAAAATCTCCACCAGAAGGCTTCTAGGTCTGATAAACAACTGTAGCAATAGAGCTAAATACATCATGCACAGATAAATAATCCACTTTCCTGTATTTCCAAAATGAGTCATCTGAAAAAAGAAATCAAGGAAATGTTCTCATTCTAAATGACCTTTAAAAATCTTGGGGAAAAATTCAACTGGGGAGGTGAAAAATCTCTATAATGGAAATACTGAATAACTCAGGGAGACTTTGAAGAACTTAGAGATGGGAAGGTCCCCCATGTTCTGCTATCATCAGAATCAATAATATCAAGAAAGTATTTGCACACCCTTCATTGCCTCAAATGCCACACAGATTCAGTGAAATCTCCAACAAATACCAACAACCTTCTTAAAAGAACCAGAAGAGTGTCCTAGTATTTGTGAGGAGAAGTCACAACACACAGTAGGCAAAGTGATTAAGCAGGAAGAGTGAACCTGGAGATATGACAACATGTGACCTCCAATTACTTGACAGAGCTGCAGTAAGTAAACCAGCATGGCACTGTCACCAAAGCAGACATGGAGACCAAGGGGACAGAGTAGGAGGTACAGAGACAGACCAACCTAAGTGCACTTATCTGGCACTTGACAGAGTTTCCAAAATCATGTTGCAGAAATTACAGGCTTTTCAAGAGAGAGTGCTGGGAAAACTGAATATCAATATGTAGAAGAATATAATAGGTCACTATCCCTCACCCTGTAAAATGTCAAGTCAAAGTTGATCAGATATTGACTGATTAGACTGGACACTCTGAAAGGGCTAGAATCAAATATTGCACCAACCCTCCTCTGTACTGACACAGACACCGACTTCCTTAACGAGGTTCCTAAAGTGCAAGGGTCAAAACCAGGAATCAGTAAGTGGGACAGAACACATACCACAGGTGACAGCAGCCCAGACAGCTGGCCCTGCACAGAACCCACACACAGACCAGAGGGGGACTAGAGGACAGGGTTGGCCCCACAGATGCAGTCCACGGGGTTTTGACCAAAACCCCACAAGCACTTATTGGGAGAAGGTGAATTCATTACTGAACAGATCTGGGAAAACTGGACGACCACAGGCAGGAGGAGGAACTGGACCCTGACTCTCACCAGTGCAGACCTCAGCTCCAAATCAGTGATGGCCTCACAGACAGCTCCTGAGGTGAGACAGCCCTGGAAGGAGACCTGGGAGACGCTGCATGGAGCTCATACAGGGGAGAGTTTGGGTCAGAACCTGAAATCAAAGGCCATAGAGTCAAAGTGGACACTGGGATTCACCAAGGAGCAGGGTTCTCCACAGCAAAGGAAGCTACAGAGGGGGAGAACAGCCACACAGTAGCAGAAAAGGCATCTGGAAGCCTGTTCCCCAACAAGTATTAGTTATGCTGATTAAGTGGGAAAATCCAGCAGCTCAGTAGCCAAAGATGACCCAGAGCAAGTACCCGACAGTTGGCAGCTCTTGGACAAGTGACCTACATATGCATTCCTCAATGAGCACACAGATATGAACAGAAAGAATTCATTAAACTGCTTGAGGGCTAGGGAGATAGCTCAGTTGGTAGAGTGTGTGCCTTGCATGCAAAGGGCCCTGGGTTCAATCCCCAGCACCAAATAAAATACTTGATACCACGAATCCATAAAAAGGCCGACAAACACAGTGAGGTTCCAACCCTCCCTGGTGGAAAGGCTCCCTGTACAGGGCAGCAGATGGCAGATGCTCACAGGGGAGGCCAGGGAGCTCTGGTTGACTGCTGGGAATGCACACTCCACAGCTGCATGGAGAACACTGTGCAGCTTCCTCAAAAATGAAATCAGAACTTCCCATGATGTAGCCACCCAGGTACTGAATAATTATCCATAGGAGAGAATCTGTACGTCAAGAAAGTATTTGCACACCCTTGATTATTGAAGAACCTTTCACAATCAACCAATGAGTCCATCAGAGATAGCTAGATGAAGAACATGTATTGTTCATAGACTAGGAAATATTATATATCCCCAAACCGTGGCAAGCTCTCCCTCCTGGCACTGAGCATGGCCCTGGAACATATGGACCTAGTGGGTCAGGCAGAGGGAGACCATCACCACACCATCCCTCAGGTGGGGAAGCTACTGCATCAGGTCCTGGAAAGAGAGAGGACAGTGGCCCCTGGAGATGGGAAGGTGCAGGGAGGGTGAGGGTGAGGGTGGGTGGTGAGGGCCACGTGCAGAGAGGGCCTTGTCCTGGGGCTCTGCAGCTCACAGGGCACCTGTGGCCCACAGCCAGGCTGTGCTTCACAGTGACTGGGGCAGTGCAGCTGGTGGGCTCCCCACACCCAGGAGGGACAGGTGATGGACAGCTGGGTGTGCACAGCCTGGGACCCATCATGGCACCTGGCACCCCTGTGTCAGGGTGCTGTCCTCTGCCTCACTAGAGCTAGGTTTCAGTGTAAGTGTGAAAATACACCTGGATTCACCACTCTGTGTCTGATGGAGAGAGATGCTGACATTCTTAGTGTTGTTGGTGATCAAAGACCCTCACATGAGAAAGACCACAATATACAACACCTCATTGCTTATTCATGTTTTTCAAAATATATTCCAATGTCAAATACATAAGTCTATTTTATGTATCTAAGTGAATATATTATACTCATAAAAATAGACTTAATTAATCAAATACAAACTGTGTGCTAGTGAGGGATGTCATGTATGTTAAAAGTGCTCCCAGCAACTATCAGGGAGAAGCATAGTGATTCCCCAGAGCAAGTCCCGAGAGACAGAAACTACACCACTGTGGAAATTCTTCTTAATTAAAATGCAATATCATTTTTGTTTGCTAAAAAACAAAAATAAGTGTAGAATTATGATTATAGTGAGTTAATTGCCAGGCTACAAAGGACTTAAAAACAAAGGCAAATCATTGCATTTATATTTTGTGTAAAGAAAGATAATGAATTGAAAGGAGTAAGCCCCATACAGAAATGTCAGACACACAGAATACACAGAAGCATTTCCTCTTCACCATCTGTTTATCCTCTACCAACGTGTGATAATGAAGCACCCATTTTTCTATGATTATGATGCTCAAATAGAATATTAAAAGTGATTAAAACTTGGATTTATTATTAATAAAAACATAAGAGGCTTATGGTGATACAGAACATAAAACTTTAACTTAGCAAATTATAGATGTTTTACATAAAATCAGTGCTGTAGCTCTCAAAACATAATTTGAAAATACATAAAGTGATTCTATTTCATGGCATGTTCCAGGACAGGCTTAGGACAATCAGGGATGTAAACATTGATGATGCTCATCCTCACCCAGACTGGAGCTGGGCTCTAGGACAGGGTGGGCACTGACGTGAGCAGGAACAGGGTCCAGGGTGTCCCTGTCTGTGACCCTGCTGTCCAGCCACAGTGGCTGGAAACCATTTCCCTGGGGGCTGACGGATCCAGCTCCAGCAGTAACCAGGCTCCAGGTTGCTTCCCCCCAGCAGCCAGGTGTCCTGGGGATTCTCAGACTCAGAGTCAGCTCCCAACCTTGTTGGGGTCAGAGTGGTCCTGGGCACAGCATGTCTCAGGGTCCTGAGGCCAGTGGCAGAGCCAACCTGCAGCTGCCACAGTCCATGCAGAGCTGACCACCCTCCCATCTGAGTCTGTGCCAAGGGAGCCCCTTTCTCTTCAAGACCTTCCTCAGGTCACCCCTGTCCACAGGCCACACAGCTGCATGAGGAGGGGGCACCTCTGCCCTTTGGGGACATGGGTTGGAGTTTTGGTGTCACAGAGTCTCATCATGAGGTTAGAGCTCACATACACCAAAGCTCACTCTGAATACACACGTTCTGTGCATTTAGACCAGGTTTAGGGCTTCCTGTCGGCATCCCTCAGCTCAGTCCTGCTTATGTTTGGGGACAGAGGAAACCTTGTTGTGCCTGCTGACGGTGGCTTTACACTATCAGCTGCATCCATGGTCTCTATCACCTACATGGTGGCTCGACCATCTGTTCATTAACCTGTGAGAAGACAGACTGTGCCTTGTCATTGTCAAAGGTCCCCTGTGGCTGGATGGCTCAGGAACAGTGTGGGCTATGACCTCTACATGTGCCAAGTGCACAGATCAGTCACAGGAATGTCACAGGGAACACTGGATTTGGAGGGACACTGGGCAGGAGATCATCCAGACCCTTCTGAGAGTGGAGGGAGTTCCCCAAGCCATGAAGTGTCCTCAGAGCTCACGTGATGGCCATGAGCAGTGCCTGTCATTGCACAGAAAGCCTCAGCTAGAGAGGAGATTGTGCAGCCTCTGCTGAAGCAGAGCACACCTGACACACCTCACCTGGAGGGAAATGAGTGGTGTCCAGGGGAGGAGGCTTCTCTAGGACCCCCATAGCTGGGGCTCTCAGGAGGAGCTGGCTGGTGAGGAGGCTCAGGAATGGGGTCAAGTTCCCTCCTCCCTCTGCACCTGCTCCTGGGCTGACCTGACTCCTGTGTGCTGGGCGCCCCCTGCTGGCCCTGAGCACCCTGCAGGAGGTTTGTGTCTGGTCTCACGCTGAGGTCCCCTCACTGTGTCTCTGGCACAGTAATAGGTGGCCGTGTCCTCAGTGGTCAGGGAGCTCAGCTGCAGGGAGAACTGGTTCTTGGACGTGTCTCTGGAGATGGACACTCGGCTCTTGAGGGATGGGCTGTAGTAAGTGTTACCATTATAACATATGTCCCCTATCCATTCCAGCCCCTGTCCTGGGGGCTGACGGATCCACTCCCAGCAGTAGTAACTGGTTGTGATGGAGAATCCAGAGACAGCACAGGTGAGGGACAGGGTCTGCGAGGGCTTCACTAGGCCAGGTCCTGACTCCTGCAGCTGCACCTGGCACAGGACACCTGGGGACAAGAACAGTCACACCCTGTTAGTCACCTGCAGTCACAACCTCCCCATGGACCCAGGTATGACACTGGGGACACTCACCTTGGGGAGCTGTGACCAGGCACAGGACAAGACCCAGCAGCCTCATCTTCTAGACCACACCTGCCTTCCCAGAGACCTCAGCCCTGTCTGAGCAGAGAGCTGGGAGCTCCCACAGCCCAGAGGGCCTTTGAACCCAGAGCAGGAGGAGGAATTTGCATGTGGGTGAGGCTCTTCTGATATCTGGAGAGGCTGAGGTCAGGCTGCCCAGGTCCTCTGTGCTCCTGAGATGTGTCCCTGTCTTGAACCCAAGTGGAGCTTTACCTGTGAGAGGAGAGCAGGTGGTTTCAGGGGAGCTGGAAGGCTGTCAGAGGGGGAGCCCACCCTCCTGAGCCCAGCCCTGCCTCCTCCAAGCCCTTCCTCCCTGCACCTGGGAGGGTGTCAGAGTGGCAGGAACGTGCCCAGCATGCAAGAGGCCCAGGTTCACCTCCCAGCCCTGAAGGAGAAGCCCTCAGTGATGACTGA
>NW_026005734.1:167715-181100 GCF_001458135.2 Marmota marmota marmota | reverse complement strand
CAGAGCCCAGGGCTGAGGACGGGGTTCCCCACATCCAGGAGAAGAGCCCCCCTTTATTCTCAGGACTAGTTCTTCTCTTTCATCTCTGTGAGATTTGGGGGCTACAGACTGAGCAGGAGAGGAGGGAGCAGGGTCCCAGGAGGGGAGGGTCTTCCTGCTGTGTGCCCACTGCCCTCCCCCACCCTCTGCCCTGCTTGTCCTCCTGACTGTCCAGCCAATGCCTGTGGACAGCAGTGGGTGGGAATCTGCCCTGAGCTCTTCCCCTCACCTGTCCTGCCCTCTGGTCTCCACCAGGAGAGGACAGGATGGAGGTGCTGGGCCAGGGGAGAGTCCTGGGAGCAGAGGCAGCTCTCAGCTGCAGCCTGAGGCTGAGAGCCCCTGAGTGCCCCAGAGCAGCAGAGCCAGGCTGACAGCAGACAGGACGGCATGCAGGGCAGGCTGGGTGAGGGAGGAGGCCCAGTCCCTTCCCTGTGCAGCATCCCTGCAGTGAGACTTGCCTTGCCCACAGCCCAGCATTTGGAGAGAACAGTGGACACTGTCTTTAGTGAGGTGGGGTCACTGAGAGGGCAGGTGTAGTTGCTGACCTCCTGATGAGGTTCAGGAATTGACCTCCTGCCTAACTGAGTGAGCACAGCCCACTAATAAGACATGTGGGCACCTCTCTTTGTTCCCTGTGGTGTTGACCATGAACTCCCTGCAAACACTGAACCTGCAGCACCCACCTCCTGGTCCTGGGGTGGCTCAGTTAAGACCTGCTGGTCTCCATGTTTTCACCACCTGCAAAGCCATGTGATCCCCTGGGTGAAGTTTCCAAATCCTAGCAAATCATCTGATTAGAAAGCTGTTCTTTGAGGCATCTAACTAGAAGCCATCTTAAGATGATCTCACCTCCTGACCTGGGGACCCTGGAGCCCTCCATGTGACAGTCTTCCCCACCTCACCTGTGCCAGGTGTGTCATCTTCAACACCTCACCTGTTCCCGGGCTTCAGTTTGCTTTCAACATTCAGCACAAAGTGTTCATGAAAATAAGAAAATCTTAGTGGATATATGATGTGGCATAAAGAAACCTCCTAAAAATATATCAATATTTGACATCGTTTTGTCACCTGAACAAAATTCTGACAACAGAGAAGAGGAAAAGCTTCTTTTGGGTCATGACTTAGGAGGTTGGAGTGCAAGGTGGCAAGTCCTTAGCTCTGGCCAGGGAGGGAGAACACCATGGCAGAAGGGCGTGGAGGAGGAAACCAGCTCAGGACATGGCCACCAGGAAGCAGGTGAGCTCCATCCAACATGGACACAGAGTGTCCCCAAAATACACACCCCAGTGATCCAAGTATTCCAGCCACCCCCCACCTGCCTACAGTTGCTGAAAGTCAATCCATGTTAGTGGATTAATCCACTTTAGGTTTGAGCTCTGGTAATCTAGTCCTCTCTTCTTTGTCTCACACATCAGCTTGTGGGCCACCTCATATGTGAACCATGACAGCAAATGCCTGGTCCTGGTAATCCTTCCACCTGGTCAGTTTCCAGGGATATAATCACCTCATTTCATATTGACATAAAGATCTCAGGGAAATAACTGACTGTGTGAGAGGCTCATGTGCAGGTAGGGGGGAGGCGTGTCCAGGCTGTTGCTGTCCATCACCAGCAATGTGTCTGCCAAGGCTGTGGTCTGCAGGTGGAGTGTGCAGAATGCACCTCCTGTGTCCACGCAGAATCAGGGCACAGAGGATGGGAAGACATCACGGGTGGGACCATGTTGATGTGTCAGGTGGGAGAAGAATTACCCAGGAACAGGTAGCCTGAGACTGGGAGCTTGCACATGAAACTGTGGGTCTCTGTGTGGTTGTGCAAAGTGGCTCAGATGTTCTGGGCCATCAATTAATCTCCAGCTATAAATGCCAATAATTGTACCCTTAATGATTTCAAATTACTCTTTGAGGAAGTATATTGTATGTTCAGGGACCTTTATGAATTTAGAATTTAGGGACAGGAGACATGAAGATATTGCTCTCTGAACATTCATTTGAGGACTAAGGAATTCAAGGTTACACCATCAACCAGTTAATCATTATTTTTTAAATTGATAGACACCTATTGAAGGCTCAGAGGCATAACTGTGGAGGCCTTTTCAGGAAGTGTGTCACGTTTACAGAAAAATGAAAACACAACTGGAAAAAATCCACTAGTAAATCAGCAACACCTTGCTCCTGAGCGCCCCCTGCTGGCCAGAGGTGCCTCCTGAGGGAGGTTTGCGTCTGGCTCACACTGAGGTCCCCTGAGTGACCCTGCACAGTATGAGTTGGCCATTTCTTTTGCTGCATTCTGCACTCCTCCTTGGGGTCAATGCAGTATCCCTAGGGCCTCAGTCCTTTGATGATGACTTTGTTGAGGCCTCTGCAGGGACTCCCTCCTGCAGGGCTCCTTTCCTGTCCTTGGGGTTTCTGTGTTTTCTGAGGACTGTGTCATGCTGCCATGCCCCACAGATCTTGGACTCTGTCCCTGTCACTGTGAGAAGCACATGGACACCATCACTATACATGCACTGGACCTCTGTAGGGGCAGCCACAGAGGCCCACACTGCCCCTGGACACACTGAGCCACAGCTGCTGTGACTACATAATAAGACTAGTCATCTGTGGCAAGTAAGAGCCAACACTATGGTCCTGTGGTAGGTGAGGGTCTAAAATGACAGTTGTTGGTGTCATGCACACTGTGCCCAGTCATACTGCCCTGTGAGGTGAACATCCGAGTCTGCAGAAGAACCTCTCCAAGTCCTAAGCTCAGGACTGCAGGAGAAGCCTTGCCTGTGGCCAGGACCAAGGGGACAAGCCCTATGGCAGGGGAGCAGGGACACTGGCTGCGCTCACCTTGGTGCTATGAAGCACAGAGCTGGACAGGCCATGACCTGAGCACCCAGTGCCCACTGGGAGAACCAGGGCATCCACGTTCTCCCTCGCCTCTGAGTGGCCCAAGCTCCAGTGGGTTAGACATTAATTTCAGGGACCCGTCCTCTGTATCGTGACATACACCTGAAAGTTCACTGTCAGACTGAGTCATCAAAAATTTATTGTTTTTATCTGAAAAGGTGTGGACTTGTGCTTCAAATGTAAACCTGTAATCCAGTTACTTTCAAGATGTTTACAAAGGATGCTTGCTGTGTATTTGCGTGTTCTTGAACCAAAAACGTCCACACACTCAGCACATGTGAAATTTGCACTTTAGTTTACACGGCCAGGTCCCTGGAGGCTACCTTAGTGGATGAGGGAGCGGCAGAGGGCCCTGCTCTTCACCTGCCCATAGGCCTGGGTCAGTCTATGGCCACTGTGCAGGACAGAGCACTGTGCAGGGAGGGAGGGCTCATCCTGCCCCACCACACAGAGCACATGGGTGACAGGCAGGACCTCTGCTGAAGCCACCCTCAGGTGGGGCCCCTTGTGCAGGTGCTGCCTCTGCCCCTGCCACACAAGGAGCTGTCAATCATCCTTCACCCCTGACAGGGGGCACCTGTGCTGCTGGAGCCACTGAGCCCCCAGCCCTCAGCACAGTTTGGGAACTTCTGGGAAACAGGCCCCAGCAGTGGTGGGGACAGAGCAGAGCCAGCCTGGGCTCCACACCAGGCTCCACTGCACAGAGCCATGCAGGGACCCCACCAGGGTCCTGGGAAGCAGCTGGCTGGATGCTCCCTTCAGCCTCCCTACCCAGCTGTGTGCTGTGTCAGGGAGGAACTGTCCATCCACCTGTAGACACAGGATGAAGCTGGCCATAAGTCCACACTTGTACAAAGGAGGGAAGAGCCTTGGGCCCTCCCTGAGTGGCAGGGCATGCTGAGACCAGGGCCAGCTGTAAGAGCCACACACCTTTCCCAGGACCCCAGGTGGCATTGCAGGAACCTGTAACCCCTAACAAGGTCCCCAGGACAGCTGAGCAGGCCCTGAGCAGCCACTGCACAGAGTCCCTGTGGAGGTGCAAAGCCAGCCCTGGGTGCTGAGAGCATCTCGCCCTTGTCCCCAGGTGCTGCCTGCCCTGTGCTGTCCTCTAATCTGACAGCCACCTCTGCACTCATGGGGCCTGCTGCACTGCTGACCTGGGCCTGCTGGAGGGCCACCCCAGGCAGCCCTTGGGGACAGATGGGCTGCACCTCTGCTGCTCTGCCAGCAGCCCCTCAGCTGTCCAGGCTGCCAGAGTGGCCCCAGCACCATGCAGCCCCCAGGACTGGGAGGCCCAGCTGCTCCAGGAACACCTGACCAAGGTGCAGTGAATGTACTCCTCAGGTGGAAAGAACAAGGAGCCTATGGGACTCTTCAGCCACCATTTAGCAAAGAATTATTTATGTTATGGGTGACACAGAGGGGAGAGAATGAAAGACATAACACCTGCTCAACCAGGTGTTTCTGAGCCCTTAGGAATAAAAGTGGTAATTAGGCCACCTGTTTGTATTTCCCTGATGACATACCAGAGCAGATGCATGCATTTCCAGAACTGTGCACCCTGCCCAGCTGAGCCTAGGAGCAGCAGGCAGCCTGAGCAGAGCAGGGACAGACACACAGGTCACATCATGAGTCCAAACCCAGGGAACACAAGGCCAAGGGCAGATGGCTTCACAAGAGGAGCATATGAATGATTAAGGACATCCAATGCCACACTAACTGAATTAGGTAGGGTTAGTTTTATACATTCAGATGTTATCCACTGGGACAGGCCAAATGGGGATGCTGTAACAGATCAGGGATTACCACTGTAGAAAGGCAAGCTTGGGGATCAGGTTATACATCAGATAGTATCCACTGTGGACAGGGCCAGTGTGGGGAAGGAGTAAGTGTTCAGATAATATCCACTGGGTACAGGCCAGCATGGGGTAACAGGTCAGATGTCATCTACTGTGGACTTACCAGCACGGGGATGGAGGGACAGGTCAGATATTATCCACTGGGGACAGGGCAGCATGGTAATACAGTAACATGTAGATATTATACCTGGGGACAGTGAAGTGTGAGATGGTGTGACAGCTCTGATATCAAGCCCTGTGGAGAGGTTCAGCCTGCAGAGGCAGCAATATTTTTTATATTATCCACTTGAAATAGAGTGAGCTCGGGGAGGGGTAACAGGTCACACAGAATCAACTGGGGACAGGGAGAGCATGTGGATGGAGTAACCTGTCTGATGATGTCCCCTGGGGTCGGAGCCACCATGGGGATGGAGGAAAAGGTCAGATATTATCTCCTGGGAAGAGGTTCAACATGGGGATAGATTAACTTGTAATGCAGGGATTGGACAGTTGTCTAGGAAACCCCTGAACCAACCTAGCAGTTCCTGAGAGGTTATGCCCTTGTCCAGGGAGGATCTGTGAGAAACTGCCAGGGCTAGCATCTCCTGGGCCCAAGATCTCATGGGAAAACCAGGTCTTGAAGGATTTTCCCAGGACAGAAGCAACACTGGCTCTTCATGAAGAAGACGAAATGGTCAACTTTCCAGCAGAAGCTGTGACGGGCTGCACCCTACAGGGGCTGGTGTAGATGAAGAAAGCTTGGCGTCTGTGCACAGTGGGTCTTCAGCCAGGAAGACAATGGAGTGACAGCATTTGCTGGGAAACAGGTGGAACTGGGACCATGAAGCTGATGAAGGAGGCCAGACGCAGAAGCCAAGGGCCCATCTTCTCTCCCAATTGAGGAAGCTGGAGAAGAGTGAGAGGAGAGGAGGTGATGTGGACAGAGAAGGAGATCAGTGGGTCCAGGAAGGGCCTGCGGGTGGGCAGAGGGGTGAAGGGAGGAGAGCAGAAGGGAACTCACCATCTATGCTGTGAGCTGATGTGAAGGGGCACAGTGACCTCCACCTTCATGAACATCCCTGAACCTCCAACTCAGACATGTGCAACACATAGAAGAAAGACCACAGAGCCCAGGAGGGGAGCAGGGAGGGAGAAGGGCAGGAAGGGGAAGGGCTCCCACAGAAATGGGGGTCCTGATCCAGGTCTGAATCACTATGGGAAACCAACCCCAGTGCTCTGTTTCCCTCCAATGCACCCACAGTTATGAATACCACAGGAGAGAGTCAGAGGACACAGCCACAGCTGTGGGGCCAGCAGCCCTGCTCCTGCTTCATGGGCCAGAGGTCATGGTGAGGGCCTGGGCCTCTTCCAAGTGCTGAGGATGACTGCAAATCATTCTGCTTCTGGGCTCTCCTCTTGTGGAAGGTCTTTAATGGCTGTTCAGCTTCATTGTTTCATGATTTTCTGTTTTACATTTGTAGATTCTCATGCTTCAATTTGTCTAGTTCACATACATTCACATACAGGAAGGAGGAGACCAGGAAGGAGGGTGACCAGGAAGGAGGGTGACCAGGAAGGAGGATGACCAGGAGGGAGGATGACCAGGAGGGAGGGTGACCAGGAAGGAGGATGACCAGGAAGGAGGATGACCAGGAAGGAGGATGACCAGGGAGGAGGATGACCAGGAAGGAGGATGACCAGGAAGGAGGGTGACCAGGAAGGAGGATGACCAGGAAGGAGGGTGACCAGGAAGGAGGCAGACCCTCGTCAACATGGACAAGTGATGGGGGTCCCTGCTGGCTCAGCTTGGGGGACCTGTTACCCTCTGTCCTTCTGATGTGTTGACATGGATGGGGCCATGTGTGCCCTACGTCTGGCCCTCCACTTGAGTGTGGAAGCAGGTAGGTCCTGTTCACTTACCTGGCAGTTGTACAAATAGCAACTTCAAATTTAATGAGAAGGATTGATTAGGAGGGAGACTATGGCCACAGGACCACGGAGAGAACTTGACTCTGAGTCTAATGGCCCCTGGGGTCTGGAGTCCCCTAGGCTGTGTCCTGATTGCCCTGGTGAGGGCTTCCACAGCAGAGAGCTCTTGGCTGTGCTGGTCATGGTGATGATTGTTTTCTAAGTCAGAGCCCAGCAGGGTAGCAATAGAGGACATCTGAGTCACCCTCTCAGCAGCTCCAGGAACAAGGTTCATCACACTCCCTCCCTGGATGTCATGAGGCCTCCTCTCTGTCCCACAGAGGGCTCTGTGGACAATTCAGGGCAGGGCCACCTGGAGTTTCAGGAAGGACCTGGGCAGTCAGGCTTCTGTTCTCAGGTGCCAGGTCTGGGGTGGGCAGACTTGGAAAGGACACGGACTAGTGAGCAGGCTGGTCAGAGGGTCCCCTGCCACTCACTAGTGCTCAGCTGCTGTTGTGACCCAGCCTGGCTGCCTGTCCCCCTGCTGGAACCTCACCTGATCCTCAGCCCCTCACCTTCAATTTACAAGCAGCAAAAGTGCCAGAGGACAGTGCTGAGTCTCAGGGACTCCTTGGGAGCCAGGAGGACCATGAGCCTGAGGTTTACCAGGTGTCCATCGTATGAACCCTGGACTATCTCGGCGCTTGCTCTACACAGAATCCTGAGGGTGGTCCTAATCATTATCCCCCCCTGAAATGTCTCTGAGTTGATGGAAAAGACTCCCCAGGGTCCTCTGGGCTTCCTCACCTCTGACCCTGGTGACCACAGAGTAGTCACTTGAGCCTCAATAATGCTGCTCTGCATGTTGTTCCTGTGACAATGCTCCTGTGTCAATGTGTGCAGTGAAGGGAGCCCACAGAATCAGAGTGGGAGAGTGGACATCCTTGTCCTGTCCTGAGCTTGGAGGAACTGTTTTGAGGTCATCTCCATTTGGTATGGTAGTGACCTTGGGTTTGTCACATGTACCCTTGATGAGGTTGAGGAAAGGCCCTTGTACCTCTAGTTTCTCCAGTCTTTTAAACACTATGAGGTACTGGACTCTGTCAAATTCTTTTTCTCCCTCTGTTGATACGATGGTGTGACTCTTGTCCCCACCTCTATTCATGTGGTGACTCACAGATGGATATGACATTATTGATCTCTATGTTGAGCCAACCTCCCACCCTGTGGAGAAACCCACTGATCATGGTCCCCAACTTCTCAAGTATCCTTGAGTGCAGGGTGCCAATATTTTATTAAGGAGTCTCTCATCTCTGTTCACCAGTGATGTTGGTCTGAAGTCTTCTCTCTGGATGTCTCTATGTTTGGTTTTGGTATCCGGGTGTTACTGGCTTCACAGAAGGAATTTTTCAGTGTTTCCTTCTTTTTCATTTCATGGAACAACATGAGGGGGTGGGTGTCATCTCTTTGTTAAAGTCTCTTAGAATCAACTGCAAATCATTCTGCTTCTGGGCTCTCCTCTTGTGGAAGGTCTTTAATGGCTGTTCAGCTTCATTGCTTCATGATTTTCTGTTTTACATTTGTAGATTCTCATGCTTCAATTTGTCTAGTTCACATACATTTAGAATTTTGCTGATTTCCTAGTTTTCTGGAGGACATTTTTAAAAATAGTTTCTAATTTCTTGATTTCAGTAGAAATATCTTCTGTTTTATCTCTATTGATTGGATCTTCTTTTTGTTTTGTTTAGTTTGTTAGGGGATTTTCAATCTTCTTTATGTTTTCTGGAAAACTTCTCTTAGTTTATTTGAAGGTTGGTATTTTGTCCATTGTCCCTAAAACCTCTAACAAGAGCAATCAGGCAAGACAAAGAAATTAAAGTGTTACAGAGGAAAGAAAGAAGTTTCAATATGCTGCTTGCTGGTGATGGGATCCAATATCTAGGAGAACCAAAATCTCTACCAGAAGGCTTCTAGATCTGATAAACACCTGTAGCAATAGAGCTAAATACATCATGCACAGATAAATAATCCACTTTCCTGTATTCCAAAATGAGTCATCTGAAAAAAGAAATCAAGTAAATGGTCTCATTCTAAATGACCTTTAAAAAAACTTGGGGAAAAAATTCAACTGGGGAGGTGAAAGAGCTCTACAATGGAAATAGTGAATAACTCTGGGAGACTTTGAAGAACTTAGAGATGGAAAGGCCCCCCCATGTTCTGCTATCATCAGAATCAATAATATCAAAGGTCACACAGATTCAATGAAATCTCCAACAAACACCAACAACCTTCTTAAAAGAACCAGAAGAGTGTCCTAGTATTTGTGAGGAGAAGACACAACACACAGTAGGCAAAGTGATTAAGCAGGAAGAGTGAACCTGGAGATGACAACATGTGACCTCTAATTACTTGACAGAGCTGCAGTAACTGAACCAGCATGGCACTGTCACCAAAGCAGACATGGAGACCAAGGGGACAGAGTAGGAGGTACAGAGACAGACCAACCTAAGTGCACTGATCTGGTGCTTGGCAGAGTTTCCAAAATCATGTTGCAGAAATTACAGGCTTTTCAAGAGAGAGTGCTGGGAAAACTGAATATCAATATGTAAAAGAATATAAGAGGTCACTATCCCTCACCCTGTAAAATGTCAAGTCAAAGTTGATCAGATATTGACAAAATAGACTGGACACTCTGAAAGGGTTAGAATTAAATATTGCACCAACCCTCCTCTGTACTGACACAGACACCGACTTCCTCAACCATGTTCCTAAAGTGCAAGAGTCAAAACCAGGAATCAGTAAGTGGGACAGAACACATACCACAGGTGACAGCAGCCCAGACAGCTGGCCCTGCACAGAACCCACACACAGACCAGAGGGGGACTAGAGGACAGGGTTGGCCCCACAGATGCAGTCCATGGGGTTTCGACCAAAACCCTCAAGCACTTATAGGAAGAAGGTGAATTCATTACTGAACAGATCTGGGAAAACTGGACGACCACAGGCAGGAGGAGGAACTGGACCCTGACTCTCACCAGTGCAGACCTCAGCTCCAAATCAGTGATGGCCTCACAGACAGCTCCTGAGATGAGACAGCCCTGGAAGGAGACCTGGGAGACGCTGCATGGAGCTCATTCAGGGGGAGAGTGTGAGTCAGAAACTGAAATCAAAGGCCATAGAGTCAAAGTGGACACTGGGATTCACCAAGGAGCAGGGTTCCCCACAGCAAAGGAAGCTACAGAGGAGGAGAACAGCCACACAGTAGCAGAAAAGGCATCTGGAAGCCTGTTCCCCCAACAAGTATTACTTATGCTGATTAAGTGGGAAAAGCCAGCAGCTCAGTAGCCAAAGATGACCCAGAGCAAGTACCCGACAGTTGGCAGCTCTTGGACAAGTGACCTACATATGCATTCCTCAATGAGCACACAGATATGAACAGAAAGAATTCATTAAACTGTTTGATGCCTGGGGAGATAGCTCAGTTGGTAGAGTGTGTGCCTTGAGTGCAAAGGGCCCTGGGTTCAATCCCTAGCACCAAATAAAATACTTGATACCACGAATCCATAAAAATGCCGACAAACCCACAGGGAGGTTCCAACCCTCCCTGGTGGAAAGACTTCCAGTAAAGGGCAGCAGATGGCAGATGCTCACAGGGGAGGGCAGGGAGCTCTGGTTGACTGCTGGGAATGCAGACTGCACCGCTGCATGGAGAACACTGTGCAGCTTCCTCAAAAATGAAATCAGGACTGTCCATGATGTAGCCACCCAGGTACTGAATAATTATCCATAGGAGAGAATCTGTACGTCAAGAAAGTATTTGCACACCCTTGATTATTGAAGAACCTTTCACAATCAACCAATGAGTCCATCAGAGATAGCTAGATGAAGAACATGTATTGTTCATAGACTAGGAAATATTATATATCCCCAAACCGTGGCAAGCTCTCCCTCCTGGCACTGAGCATGGCCCTGGAGCACATGGACCTAGCGGGAATGGGTGAGGCAGAGGGAGACCATCACCACACCATCCCTCATGTGGGGAAGCTACTGCATCAGGTCCTGGAAAGAGAGAGGACAGTGGCCCCTGGAGATGGGAAGGTGCAGGGAAGGCGAGGGTGAGGGTGGGTGGTGAAGGCCATGTGCAGAGAGGGCCTGTCCTGGGGCTCTGCAGCTCACAGGTCGCCTGTGGCCCACAGCCAGGCTGTGCTTCACAGTGACTGGGGCAGAGCAGCTGGTGGGCTCCCCACACCCAGGAGGGACAGGTGATGGACAGCTGGGTGTGCACAGCCTGGGACCCATCATGGTGCCTGGCACCCCTGTGTCAGTGTGCTGTCCTCTGCCTCACTAGAGCTAGGTTTCAGTGTAAGTGTGAAAATACAGCTGGAATGGCCAGCTGTTGTCTGATGGAGAGAGATGCTGACATTCTTAGTGATGTTGGTGATCAAACACCCTCACATGAGAAAGACCACAAAATACAAGATATCAGTACTTTTTCAGGCCCCTTAAAATGTATTAATGTCTCAATTCATATGTCTAATTTATATAAGACCAAATATTATACTCAGAAAAGCAGGCTTAAGCTATCAAATATAGTGTGTCTGCAAATGAGCAGCATCATGTTTAGTTAAAGTGATCCTGCACCTACCTGGGGCTGGAAGGAGCTGAGTGAGACCCCCCAGAGCAAGTTCTAAAGTGTCCTGAGGAAAAGGAGACAGAAACCAAACCACTGGGGAAAATTAACCCCTCAGAAAATGCCATCCGAATGCAGAAGCAATATGTTTTTTGTGAATTAAGACACCAACATTTGTATAGTGTACAATTATTAGTTAGGTATTTATAAGGACATCATAGCCATACAACAAAGGAAACTCATTGTATATAATAAATCGAGGAGATGATGACAGGTAGGGAAATTTAAGATATACAAGATACAGAGGAAATATTGCTCTGCTATAAAATTATGTATGCATCTATAATTACATCAAAACAAACCACAAAGTTTTACTTTTATCATGCGTAAATAAAATAATAAAAATAAAAACATGAAATTATTAATGATAGAAATAGAAGTGACAAGCATTGTTACAAAATTTAGTACTATGGATTTTATCCACTTCCAAATTTCATATCTAAAATCAGTGCCTAGCTCTCAACCAGCACATATTTTTAAAATACTCCCAGTGATTTAATATTCTGAGATGAACCAGAAGTACCTTAGACCACCTGTATATAAACATTGCCACTGCTCATCCTCACCCAGGCTGCAGCTGGACTCAGGATGGTGGGCTCTGACGTGAGCAGGGAAAAAGCCCAGGTGTCCCTCTCTGTGACCCTGCAATGCAGCCACAGTGGCTGGAAACCCAGGCAGGCTCCATGCTGCCTCCCCATATGCCAGGTGTCCTGGGGCTTCTCAGAATTGGAGGCAACCCACAGCAAGGTGGGGTCACAATGTCCCTGGACACAGTGTGTCTTCAGGGTCCTGAGGCCAGTGGCAGAGCAGACCTGCAGCTCCCACAGTCCATGCTTTATCCTGGGTCTTTGCCAAGGGATCCCCCTTCTCCCCAATATCTCACTCAGCTCAGCCCTGTGCACAGGCCATGTGCAGATGCAGGAGGAGTGGGTACCTCTGACTTTGGGGGCCTGGCTGTGGGGTGTGGATGTCACAGAGCTCATGGTGACAGAGACAGCTCATACGCAACAAGAATTCTGATGGGGCTGCATACGGGGGTTGCTGAAGTGCTGAGCGTGGTGCTCAGAACAGCGGCTTTAATAGAGATTTCGCACAGTCTGTTAGAGCTCCTTTCACCATTAATCTGTAGTGGACCACTTTGCCAAGCAGCAGGAAGAACAAAGAGATCAAAAAAGAGACGCTTGGCTCCCGGACGCTTGGCTGCTCAGAGCCACAGGCGCTTTGCTCCCATCTGCTTCCTCTTTCGCTTCGCTCCAGGCAGAGAAGCTGAATGTGTAATCAGCAGTGGATTGTAAGTACCCGAGGCAAAGAAAGCTCAGTGCGCCCCGCCTTTTTTTCTTTCTTTTTCTTTTTTTTTTTTTGAATATTTTTTATACAGGGAGAGTTTGTGGATTGGGATTGTTGGCAGGGCTGTGGTTTCTGTGCCGAAAATCCACTCCGTGGGAGCCGCCATTTGCTTTCTGCTCGCTGTCTTGATGGCTCTATATACATTGTCCAGCAGCCGCACCTAGAGGTTGGAGCTGGGCTGCGTGCCGAGCTCTGTCCTCCGAAGGCTGGACTGCAGCCTCCAGCACCTCAGTGGCCTGTTCGCCGCTGCACCTTCGGGCAGAGCCCGCTCTGGGGTCATTCTGCACCCCCCTGCCAGGGGACCCGTGCTCCGGAGGAGGGGGACGGAGAGCCTCAGCGGCAGCTGCTTGGGCCCCAGGGGCCGGGCACCGGGCTGAAGAGCGCGGAGGCCAGGGCGGCTCTGCTACGGTCGCAGACGAGCGCAGCGCCCGTCAGCGCGGCCCAGAGACAGAGGCTACGGCTGCAGGGTTTCATTTCTAGAAATCTGGACTGGAAACAGAAGCAGCAGTTTGTATAATCCCAAGAGCTTGCTTATGCCAGGAAGCTGTAAGGGCAACATGAATATCATTGAGGAGATCTAACATGGTGGCAGGCGCAGAGAGATCAAGTCTCCAACATCTTCAACTGCGCGGGCATAGGGAGCCGTAAACTGTCTTAATGCTGTTTGCTCA
>NW_026005734.1:147339-161154 GCF_001458135.2 Marmota marmota marmota | reverse complement strand
GAGGAAGAGCAGGAAGAAAAGATTAACATTAAACAGATACATGAGGTGGGATGGAAAGGGAGAGAAAAGGGAAATTGCATGGTAATGGAGGGAGTCCCTCATTGTTATACAAAATTACATATAAGAGGTTGTGAGGGGAATGGGAAAATAAACAAGGAGAGAAATGAATTACAATGGATGGGGTAGAGAGAGAAGATGGGAGGGGAGGGAGGGGGGATAGTAGAGGATAGGAAAGGTAGCAGAATACAACAGTTACTAATAGGGCATTATGTAAAAATGTGGATGTGTAACCGATGTGATTCTGCAATCTGTATTTGGGGTAAAATTGGGAGTTCATAACCAACTTGAATCTAATGTATGAAATATGATATGTCAATAGCTTTATAATGTTTTGAACAACCAATAAAAAAAATAAAAATAAAAACATTTGAAAGAAATTAAAAAAAAAGAATTCTGATGGTACATTTCTTTTTTTAGTTTTTTTATTTGTTTTAATTAGTTATACATGACAGTAGAATACACTTATATACTTTGATGTATCATACATAAATGGAATATAATTTCTCACTTTTCTGAGTATACATATTGTAGAATCACATTGGTCATACAGTCACATACAAACATAAGGTAATAATGTGTGTTTCATTCTACTATCTTTATCCCCACATCCCCTGCCTTCCCCTCCTTTCACTACAAACACAGATAAGTGGCTCCTTCACTGTGAGTACAGCAAATAAAGGGAAGGAGTCACACAATATTTAAATTCCTCAGCCTTATTGGGATAGTCATCAAAGCTCAGGACTTAAGGTCAATATTCAGAAATATGATAAGCATCACAAGAATTTGAATCTAGACTAGGAAAACAGAATATTATTTACTGAAAATATAATTGTGAAAAAATTAAGACAGAATGCTGGAAGAATTGCTGAGTTTTATAGGGAAACTACAATACATAAAACAATCCCACCCAGGACACTTCTCTATCTTCTCCTGGGGCTGAGATGTGAAGCTGGTGGTCCTGAGCTTCCCCTGCTGATCCTAAGTGTCTCTGCTGGTCCTCACTCTATGTGCTGAGCCTGAGCTCCCTCCTGACCCTAAGGGGCCCTGGTGGTCCTGATCCCACTGCTGGTCCTCAGCTCCCCCTGCTGGTCCTCAGCGTCCCCTGCAGGCAGGTGAGTGACTGGGCTCACACTGAGTTCCCTCACTGGGTGTCCCCCACTGGAATACACAGCCATATCCTCAGATTTCACCCTGTTGAGTGCTAATGAAACCTGGCTATTGGAAGTGTCCCTGGTGAATCTGACTATCTACCAGGCAGGTGCCAACCCCTGCAGCTGCAGTAGGCCAAGGACACCTGGGGGAAAGGACAGCATGTGCTCAACTCCATCAAGGAGCACTGAGGACCAGCAAGGACTCAGGACCACGTGTGGAATGGGATCTGTTCCACCACCATCCATCCTTCTAACCCACTCCAGGCCCCTCCCTGAAGCCTGGTGGGTCCAGCTCACACCATGGCTGGGTAGAGAGAATCAGAGTCAGCACAGGTGAGGGTCAGGGTGGGCAGGGGCTTCACCAGGCCTGGCCCCAACTCCTGGACCTACACCTGGGTGGGGACATGAGGGGAAGAGCAGCCTCACTTTCAGTCAGTCACACCAGAACTGCATGCCCACACCCTGCTCCTGAAATCCCTGGGCATTCACACAGGGTGCTGTCACCAGGCCGAGGAGCAGTGTCAGGACCTCAATGCTACAATGAAGGCCCCATGAGGAGGAGACAGGGCTGCTCAGTCAGGGCTGGGCTTTCAGCCTGAGACTGAAGACGAGGATAAATTGGGGAGCACATGGCAGGACCCCATCCTTCCTAGAGAGGTGTTTGTCTCCTGCTGCTCAGAGGCACTGGGGGCTGGGGTGGGGGGAACTGGGGGCTCCTTCCTGCTTCCTGCTGGTCCTCCTCCTGCCAGCCATCCAGCAATGGGGAGGCCCAGTGGTCAGGGGTGGCAGCACCACACAGAGGGGGTGTTCCCTGCAGGAGTGCCCAGCCATGCAGAGGGATGATACAGGGGGTGGCCTCCTGAGGGACTTTGCTATTCTCTGTCATCCACAGGAAGGTTCTAGATGGGTGGTGTTGTGTGCTTGTGGGGCTCTTGTTGGTGCTGGGGACAGCATGTTCAAGAGACAGCTTATATCCTTGTTCCTCAAGGTCAGTGGGGTCACTGTAGTCTGCAGCACTCCTGCTTAAACCCCCTCATGACAGGATGTGGGGAAAAATCACACTCATACATTGCTGGTGGGACTGCAAATTGGTGCAGCCAATATGGAAAGAAGTATGGAGATTCCTTGAAAATCTTGGAATGGAACCTCCATTTTACCTCGCTATCCCTCTCCTTGGTATATATCCGAAGGACTTAAAAACAGCATACTACAGGGACACAGACACATCAATGTTTATAGCAGCACAATTCACAATAGCTAACCTGTGGAACCAGCCTAAATACCCTTCAGTGGATGAATGGATTAAAAAATGTGGCATATATACACAATGGAATATTACTCAGCAATAAAAGAGAAAAGAAATCATGGCATTTGCAGGTAAATGGATGCAGTTGAAGAGTATAATGCTAAGTGAAGTTAGCCAATCCCCAAAAAACAAATGGTGAATGTTTTCTCTGGTGTGAGGTGAGTGACTCATAGTAGGGTAGGGAGAGGGAGCATGGGAGGAACAGATAAACTCTAGATAGGGCAGAGAGGTGGGAGGGGAAGGGAGGGGGCAGGGGATTAGCTATGATGGAGGAATGTGATGGACATCATTATACAAAGTATATGTATGAAGACATGAATTGGTTGAGCATATATTATACACAACCAGAGATAGGAAAAATTGTGTTCTATGTGTGTAATAAGAATAGTGATGCATTCCACTGTCATGTATTTAAAAAATTAAAGCAATTAAAGAAATAAACTCCTCGAGGTGAAGCTGCTCACACCCCTGGGATTCCTGAGATTCTCAAGTTCTCAGAGGATGTCTGAGACCTGCCTGTGTCTGTGCCTGCACAGCTGCACCACAGGGACTCTGGGCCTGGGGTCACCTCCTACCTTTCTCCCTCCCAGTCTCTCTCCCTCTCTCCCAGAGCACTTAACACAACAGGAGTTACTTAATGTCCCCATCTGGTCAGTCAGGGGTAGGGTGGAAATCAGGGATTTTAGACTCTTCTAAGAGTGGCCAGGGGAGAGCTGGCTCTGCTGAGGTGGGCAGGGCAGGAGGGCAGCACTTAGCAGGACTTCATGCTCACACAGAGACCAGATGTCTGTGGTGGCTGCCATGACAGCACCAGCAGGGAGAGAGTCTGAGGTCATCAGCTGTGGGGCAGGACCTGGCCTAGGCTCCTGAGGCTGCAGAAGCCCCTGTGGATGGTGAAGGGCTGTTGGCACAGAGCAGAGGGGTGGAGGCTCCATCTGGACAGAGGTACCCACAGGAGGAGAGCTAAGTGGGAACCCTCAGCACCCCATGCTGTGCCCTGGGGAGCAACACTTAAAAGAGGAGGATGGGGTCGCAGCCTTGAGCAGCTGCAGAACCACCTGTGGGAGAGGCCTGGAGAGCAGGGAGGTGGGAAGGACGTTCAGCAGCTCAAGTGTGTTCAGGGACCAGGGGACTCACCAGAGGGCAGCCTCCAGGGAGCACTGAGTGCAGGGGCCTCTCACAGGTAAAGGCACCAGGAATGGAGAGCATGTGGGCAGCTGCTCACCATCAGTCCAGCCTTTCACACTCCAGATAGAGCCCACTGGACAGGACACCCAGGAGTAGTGAATGTGGAAAGTCTGCAGCAGAAATGCCAATCACATTGCACACTTAAATGTTCACCCTGGAGACCAGCCTTTCCCATGCAGTGAATGTGGGGAGGGTTTCAGCAAATCCCACACCTGCTCAGCACCACAGGCTCCATGGAGAGAGGCCTGTGAGTGCAGTGATGTGGGAAACCCCTCAGCCAGCACTGACCTTCAGCCAGCAGCAGAGTCCACAGGAGAGAAACGTCCAGATGCTTCATATCTGAGAAGTCCTTCACCACACCCACCACCTTTTCACAACCTGGAGAGGACGGGAGCTCACAGGCATTGAGAGAGCAGTGAGTGTGGAGAAGACTCTAACCACTGCTCTGCTCTGCCTCAGCTGCACAAAGGTCACAGCCTGAACAGGCCCTGGGAGGTCAGTGAGTGGACAGAGGCCTCAGCCAGTGGGGCCACCTGTTCCACACCAGGACGTCCATGCTGCAGAGAGGCCCAAGGTGGGACCTGACTCAACTGTCATGTTCTGAGAGTCACCTTCATAGTGGAGCCGGGACTGGACCTCAGTCCTGCACATGACACAGTGACCACAGGGAGGATCTGCTTTGATACTCAATGGATGTCTATCACTAGGTTAATGGAAAAGCAATAATAAGGATAACTTATGCACTAATATTAACAAGGAAAAATACATCTCAAAAACCAGGATTCATATTTGAGAGAAAACAATGTTTATTAAAGACAACAAGTCCAGGTGGCTGCCTGGGAGAGGAATCCAGATGCAGGAAACCAGCTCTGAACCTCCCCCTGCACCTGCACCCTAGTTGACCCTGAGCTCCCTGTGTCCTGAGTGCCCCCTGCTGCTCCGGGTGCCCTGCAGGTTTGTGTCTGGGCTCACACTCAGAACCCCTCACTGTGCCTTTGTCACAGTAATAGGTGGCCATGTCCTCAGCTCTCAGACTGCTCATTTGTATGTACAGCATGTTCTTGGAGTTGTCTCTGCAGATAGTGAATCAGCCCTTCACAGAGTCAGCATAGTATTTCTGACTTGCATCATACCATATAACTGCAATCCACTTTAGCACCTTCCTTGGGGGCTGCCAGACCCAGCTCATCCAGTAGCTACTGAAGGTGAATCCAGAGGCTGCACAGGAGAGTCACAGGGAACCCCCAGGCTGCACCAGGCCTCCCCCAGACTCCACCAGCTGCACCTCACACTGCACACCTGCAAACACAGAGGCAGCCTGGTCAGGACTGTGTCACTCATCCACTCTTCCTCTCACTCCTGTCCACTCACACACTCAGGATCTCTGGTTCTCCATTCATCACCTTTGAAAACAGCCACCAGGAAAACCCAGCTGAGCACACTCTCCATGGTGAGCAGCTGTGTTCAGTCCTGATCCCTGAGTGGGCTGAGCTGGGAGTCCAGGGCTGGGCTCCTGTGCAGAGCTGCAGGGTCAGGTGGGCTGGTTTTCATGAGCAGAGGGAGGCCCTATTTGCATGTCCTCCTGCTATATAGCTGCTCTGGTTGGAGGCCTTAGAGACATCTATGCTCAGAGCAAAGTTGAACATGTTCGAGATGGTTGGTGGCATTTTATTCATGAGAGATTAAGTCATAGTATTAAGCATGTTGTTCACGCTGTCTAGGAAGATGTAAGTGACAGGAATATCCCAGTGTCTAGGCATGTGATTCTCCCTTCAATTCCTCTGCTCCATGAAGCAGCTCATGGACAGTACCGGACAGGGCTTGTGGGGTCTCTGGAGCCCCTTCTTGGATGAAGAACAGGGTGTGGGTTTGCAGCACTCAGTGTCCATCTAAGGACCATGAAGGTCCTGGTGGATGACAGTCCATCTTCAGAATTCTGGGCCACTGTCAGCTCACTGGGTCTGCCTCTGGCTTCCCACTCCCCTCTGCACCTTTGGCTGACTTGAAGCAGCTGTACTGATACATAAGGGTGTGAGCACAGCGGTTCCATCGTCCCCACCAGGGCAGCAGTGAGTGCAGGGTGGAGCACAGGTCCCTGGTCCCTCGTCCTCTCAGCCTCAGTCTGTGATGGTGCAGATGAGGAAAGTCCTTCAGCTGGGACCACAGATGTGGAGGGCTCAGCTTGTCCACCTCTCCCCTCTGCTCTGCAGACCCAAGTGCTATGTCCCCAGGCAGCAGGTCCCCACTGTCTGCAGCAGCTACAGCATCCCAGATGCCAGGAGCATCCCTGCAGTGCACCTGGATTTGGGCTTCTCCTTCATCCTGGAACAAAGTGCATGGACACTGTGCAGCCCTCCCCAGCCCACCTGTGAAGCTCCTGTCCTGCCTTCCCTGGTCTCTGGGCCTCTCTGCCTCTGGGTATGACTGACTGGGGCAGAGCAAGTGGAACCCAGGCTGCTCTTTCCAGAGTCACTGCTGCTGTCCCTCAGGGTCAGCCAGATGCCTTGGTCTCTGATCACCTGGGCAGGATCTCAAGTGTGATCAGACATTGGGTTCCTTGGCCTGTGGTTCTGGGGGCAGAGCTAGTGCAGGAGAAGCCATGGGTCATAGTGTGTCAACCAGGAGAGGACAGGTCCACCTCTTAAGGTCCTGGGCTTGAAGAGGGTTAATCAAGTGAGTCCCTGTCACTGGTGGGTCAGCTCCAAGGTGGCTTTGTTTGACCACAGATGTGCAATGGGTCTCCTTCAGTTCAGGCAGTCACAGGAGCAGGAAGGTCACCTGGTGGAGGCAGCCCTGTGTGTCCTTCATGGTCATGGTGGAGATGCCCTGGCATGTCACAGAGGTCACTGTGGGAGGAGCAGCAGCACAGCTGGTCACTGAGGTCACAGAACTGTGGTCTCCTGCTCTCTCAGACCCAGGAGAGAACCTTCCCATTACCAGGAGCCTTTAGTTCCTTTTAACTATTGATGTGTATCATGGAGACCACAGTTGAACTGTGTCCTTTTGAAATTTGATGACATCTTTGTCAATGCAGGTAATTAGGAATCTAGCAGATGATGGGGTTTACTGGTGATGCCCCAGGTGTGGATCAATGGCACTTCAATGGGAGACTCCCTAGGGCTGGTAGAGCCTTCCTGGCACCCTGAGCCCCAGTGGGACCCCAGCACCACTCAGGTGTCCAGCCCCATCTGCCTCTTTTTGCCTCCTGCCTCCTGCCATGTGGTGCTGCAGCCTCAGGAGCCCTGGTCAGAAGCAGCACCTGGGTGTTTGTACCCTGGTCTCCAGAACCTGCTGCAGCACAGCTCTCTCCTTGTGAACCCTCAGCCTCAGGAGCGACCTAGAGTAGTAGGGAGTGATGCTGGACAGGACCTCTGCCCAGTGCACACAGCTGTTGGGATGTACAGTCCACAAGATGTTTCCTTACTCCTCTCCCAAGGCTGTTGAGCCTTATTCTTAATCACATATTGGCCCTTAATGCACTTGTAGAAAATATGCATTCTATACAGGAAGATTGCAATTTAGCACAAAAGAATGGCATCCTGTCCCTCCTGGCATGGCCAGGAGCACATGGACCTAGCTGTAAGGCAGAGGGAGACCATCACCACACCATCACTCATGTGGGGAAGCTATTGCATCAGGTCCTGGAAAGAGAGAGGACAGTGGCCCCTGGAGATGGGAAGGTGCAGGGAGGCTGAGGGTGAGGGTGGGTGGTGAGGGCCACATGTAGAGAGGGCCTTGTCCTGGGGCTCTGCAGATCACAGGGCAGCTGTGGCCCACAGCCAGGCTGTGCTTCACAGTGACTGGGGCAGAGCATCTGGTGGGCTCCCCACACCAAGGAGGGACAGGTGATGGACAGCTGGGTGTGCACAGCCTGGGATCCACCATGGCACCTGGCATCTGGCACCCCTGTGTCAGGGTGCTGTCCTCTGGCCTCAGTAGAGCTAGGTTTAGTGTAACTATGAAAATTCATCTAAAATCACCAGATATGTGTCTGATGGAGAGAGATGCTGACATTCTTAATGATGTGGCTGATGAGATATTATTATATGTGAAAGAAAAATATAACATATAATTGCTCATTCTGCCATTGAAGATAGCTGAAGAAGGCATTTTTCATTATTTCCATGGCTTTAGGTTTCGAGATAGAGAAGCACTGTATGCCTGGGGTTCATATTTAATAGTGCATAGGACAAATTGGGGTAATTGAATCCACTAAACTACTGATGAGATCAACATGGCATAAAATAAAAACAAATGAAATGGACTATTATTCCATGTATGGCTGTGAACTAATCTGTAGCCTAGTCCAAGGAAAAATTTGTGAAATCCATTATTTGCCCGTGTAAGTAACCAATTGGTTTATGTTGGAATAACTTTCCATTTACAGCCAGCAGCTAGCAGCTATGAGCAGCTCGGAGTGCTTGAATAATCTGCACTCATTCAGGCCTGATAGGAAGGCCTGCAGGATGGGATGCTGTGCTCTAGTGAGCCATCAGTGAAACCACATCCTTAGCTTTGTGTTTAGCATTGCCAAGATGCCAGGCCAGGAAACTGATAGCTAGTGTTAGACCAGGACACAAGAAAAGACCACTGACTCCAATTAAAATCAAATTAAAGCAAGCTTATTATTTCAACAAGCCGGGCTGCCTCTCCCACCCAAAACCACAGGAACAAGACAGCCCTGCAGCTTTCTTGCAGCACAGCTTTATAGCCCAGAAAGTTACACAAAGGGGGGTTACAGATAACAAAACTTTGATGAGCATAACAATTTTTGCTGGCCCCGGCATCAGAATTTATGAAGGTCATTAGAGCCTCAGAGAGGGTCGTTATCTGGCCAGGGAAGGCCAAGATTTAGGAGGCATCACTAAAGTTTCAGAGAGGGCTGCTGTCTGGTCAGAGTACCAGGCATGGGTGAGCTCAAGGCATGGGCATGCATTCCAAGTAGGCTCAAAATTTGCAGTAATTTATAATAAAGCCGAAATTAGCTTTTCCTGGCTTTGTGGTGAGAAAATCAGGTTGGATCTATCACTAGGAGCTTCAACATGGAACACTTAACATAGAAACCCCCTGCTTTAGGGACAAAGACCCTTCCTGATGATAGCAATATTTAGAATATCCTCATAGTGTGGTTACATTAGGCATAAGATGATTGGCTTATGGATAATATCTTGCTTGTGTATGATTGATGGGCACGCCCCATTTAAACCCTATAATGAGGTACTGGAAGACGACATGAGGTGGGTCTCCAGCCAGTTCTGTCAACAGCTCCTGGAGTCTTTGTGTTGATTCCACATCTCTACCCCCCACCCACACCCCCCCACTACCCCCTACCCCTGAGACAAGGTAGCTGAGCAACTAATTGACAAGAACCACAGCAGGTTCATCTCAGCTTGAATTTGTATATAATGATTATGCAACTCTGAGAAGCTAAAGCTTTAAAAATATCTCACCACATTTATTTTATCTTCAGTTTCTTTTGCTAAGTCATCATAATTACCTGAATGTAAAGAATATCATTTACATATCAACTAATGTGCTCATATTTTTAAAAATTCTTTTTATAAAAAATTAAAAAAATTCTCATTGATTTCTAATTATTAAATCATGCACTTTTGTTTGTTGTGAGATTTTAGGAAGTTTGCAACTATCATCTACCTATTTACTATGGAAATTTGCTTAAAATTTATACTAAATTAAACTGTGTTTACTGGCAAAATATTTATGAGTAGTCTATCTACTAGCAGCTTCTTTCTTTAATCCCAAATGTTGAGAAATTTAAAACTGTTGATATCCTTTCAGTATTTATTTGAAAATTTTAAAGAACATATATTTATTGAATTATATATGAGCCTATGTGTTTTATATTTATGTTTATATTTGGAACTTAAAAGTGCAATAAGTAATTTGTTTAGATAAAATTAATTGGATATGAAATAAAAAAAAAAACCTTTTCAACCTACAAATTCCTGAAATCTAATTTACATAAATACATTCAAATATTATACTCAGAATAGCAGGCTTAAACTCTAATACAGACTCTCTGCAGATGAAGGAGGTCATGTTTAGGGAAGGTGACCCCAGTATCCACTAGGGCTCAGGAAACTGCTGAGTGATCCCCCTGAGCCAGTCCTGAGGTTTCAATGAGGCAGAGGACACAGGAAGTAGATCATTGTGGAAACTGAAGCACTCAGAAAATGCCCTGTGGATGCAGATGCAGTATACACTGTTTTGCAAGAGCAAAACGTTTTATTTAAAAGATAGAACAGAGAGAGAGGGTCAGAGGGTCCTGTGCAGAGGAGGGGTCCAAGTTGGTGCCTGAGGGAGTGGGGGTCCTGCCCCTTATATAGAGTTTAGATTTCCTTTGTTCTCACCCCCTCCTCCTCCCAACCTGACCCTGTGACACAAAAGGTGGAGGGATCCAGGGTGGGAAAGGAGCTCCCCAGGGGTGCAGCAGGAAGGGAGCCCCAGGGCTACTCACTAACAATCCCAGCAGGGAGGAGCTGGTCCCTGGAGGCAGGGAACCTTGGCAGCAGCTTGGGGGGAGGTGTCCTGGAGGTGTTAGCATTTTATCTCCTGCAGAGTCAGCCCCCATCTTTCTGACCCAGTCACTCATCACCTACACTGAAGGACCTGTTGCCACTCTCACCTGACATCAGTCCCCCTCTGAAAATGGAACCCTGACTGCTGTAAGGGGAAATGGGAGACTGCTCTGGCTGATTCTGGGTGACAGGGGGTGACGTGGGGCAAGCAGTTTGTGTGGCAAAAGTCTGGAAATATGATTTTTGTTCCCTAAAACACTAAAATACAAAAAAAAAATTGCACATTGTATTGTTATGGCCAGGCTATATGGGCAATGACCAAACAGACTCCACTTTGCCCTGAGACCCCACATCATGTAACACATGCTTCTCCCAGGAAAGCCCCACCTCTGTCCCCATCAACAGTTGCTTAGTATGTTTGGCAACACACAGTGGCAAGTCTTATACAATGTAACAGTGTTCTTCCTTTGGTTGCTGTTTTTCTTGGACAATGTGCCCTGTCAGAGATTGAGTGTGTAGACATTGGTAACCAATCTTTATCTCGTGCCCAACTGCGGACGTGTTGGCCCACTCTCTTTTCTGCCTATGATTTTAGATCTCATGGTGTTTATTTATGGTTTTGAATTACAGCAGCAACCCCTTATGCTTTAATGTGGTTTTGGACTATAAAAGGTGTACTCAAACCCCAGGATGGGGTTGAAGGGTGTAGACTTGAAGCCTACCCCTTGGCCCACCAGCTGGTGGATCTGAACTTCCAACTGATGAATAGATGTTCCATCTCCTGCTTTAAGATCAACATGGAGATTTATTGCAATCTGACTTGAACATTTTGAAGGCCCCAGTGAGATGATCCCTGGAGTCAAGGCTGTGGCTCTGGGACACATGGGAATCCTGGATCCTCTGAAGCAACAAGAGGTGACCAACATCTAGTTCTGGAGCTCTCTGTGAAGTGCTGGACATTTTGTGGTGACTGATTTGAGTCTTCCTTTGAAAGCTCTGGTGTGATGCACATCTGTAAATCCAGAGGCTTTGAAGGAGGATAGTGATACTGCAGGTTATCGGTGAGGAGTCCTGCTCCCCTCAGGTTGAAGTTTGAATGTTAGAGAAGCACAGGGAGGCCAGCATGTGAAGCAGGGTTTGTTTAGAAAGGGGTGACCTAGCCTTCTCCCGCGAGGGAGAAGGGGCCCTAGCTGGTGTCCTGGTATCCCGAGAAGCGAGGTGTTCTGCACTTTTATATGTCCTAGGATTCCTCTGTTCTCCTGCCTTTCCCCCTTATCTTTCTCCTTCCTGTGGACATGACTAGGCCCAGGAGTGCTGGGTGGGAGGACCAAAGGTGGGAACCAGGTGGGCTGAAGGGGGAAGGGCAGGTGGAGGAGACAAGGACACTTTAACAACCCTACAGCTCCCTGGAGGGAGGGGCAATTCCTGGGACAGGTTACCCTGGCAACAGGTTGGAGCAGGGGCAGGTTCTACATAAGATCCCTCCGGGGGACAGTCTCCAACTTCCCAGACTCACTCAAAATTGGCCTCCTAGATCTGATCTGACTCGATTTACCTGTCTACACTGACTGCTTAATTCTGGTTTCAATGGAAGTGCATGTGTTGGGAGGTCCTTCATTTGCTCTATCTTAATTGTAAAGCCTCAGAGGTTCCAAGTGCCTGATAGTAAATGTTTTGAAGTGTGTCAGGGGCTCCTCTGGGGGTGTATCAGCACTTGATTGTAAATCTTTCTAAGTGTTTCAGGTGCTTGATTGTAAAGCCCAAAGTTGTATAAAGTGACCTTGAGCCTGAGGAGGCCTTGGTCCAGACCCACCAGAGCTCCCATAAGTGGATCCTGAGGAGGGTCTGGAGGCTGGGATTATGTGGAGGAGAGTGACTTTCTTGTGTTTTTGTCTTGTCCTATTTGTTGTTTGCTATGGTTTGTTCCCGTGTTGTTTGTTTAGGTTAACCACCATTTCAGTTTGCTTGTAACTTTTTCCCCCCAACTTTTTCCCTAGTGAGACAAGACAGGGACTGGTGACCCACCACCTTTGGACTCAGTCACACTCACTGCTTGTTAAATTCTTGTCTCTCACCTTCCTTTTATTTCTGCCCATTTTTTGACTGTTAGCCTCCTTGTGGGAAACCTGATCCCACCTGGCCTGACACCTACCTAAAAAACTGTGGTTAAAAAGGTTTTCCAAATGCCAAATGTCTTCTTTGATATAAGGAGAGTAACCAAGAACAGAGTAGGGATGAAGAGCAGGAGAAGAAGATTAACATTAAACATGGATGAGAGGTGGGAGGGAAAGGGAGAGAGAAGGGAAACTGCATGGAAATGGAAGGAGACCCTCAGGGTTATACAAAAGTACATACAAGAGGAAGTGAGGGGAAAGGGAAAAATAATACAAGGGGGAGAAATGAATGTCAGTAGAGGGGGCAGAGAGAGAAGAGGGGAGGGGAGGGGAGGGGAGGGGGATAGTAGAGGATAGGGAAAGGCAGCAGAACACAACAGACACTAGTATGGCAATATGTAAATCAATGGATGTGTAACTGATGTGATTCTGCAATCTGTATACGGGGTAAAAATGGGAGTTCATAACCCACATTGAAGCAAAGTGTGAAATATGATATATCAAGAAATTTGTAATGTTTTGAACAACCAACAATAAAAAATTAAAAAAAAAACTGAATCTGTAAATGTTTTCCCTTTAATTCTACCCATATAGGAATCAATCACACATATAGAGGACCAGGATAGCTACACAGCAAGCAGAAGTTAGCACAGGTACTGTTAAGGTGACATCGGTTGTTGGCTAGGGCCTCTTATATTGGTACCAGCAACACCAGATTGGGACCTGAAGTACCCGCCCTTCAAACAGTCATTGCTTCAGGCCAAGACCCTGTGTAGAGAGAGAGGGTTTTGAGACACATATCATTCCCTCTATCATGCTTGCCTTCAGCAATTCATTCCCAGGCATGGTATCCTTGGGGCAGAGGGAGTGGTAGTGGGAACCATAGACTAAGCTTCTAGTCACACCACAACCATGTTCTAGGACATGGTTCAGGAACATAAGATGAGGTACTGACTGGCAGGAATGGCTGTGTTTGCTCCCAGCCTCTTCACCAATGTACACAATGTGGTGGCAGAGGAAGGCGGATTTGGGTTCATACCCAGCCATGTCAGCAACACTCACACCAATTTAGGATGGGGACAGGGGCAGCAGGCTCTTCATGGGTACCTGTGTTGCATCCTGGCATTGACAGAAGTTCACATGTGGATGGACATGCCCATGGTCCCCAAGTGCACTGGGCTCCTGGTATTGAAGGTATCAACCTCTGTTCCCCTCTTTGCTGTAACAACTGTCTCCCTCAATGTAGGACCAAAAGCAGATTTCTGAGCTGGGGTCATAGTTACTCTGCTGTGTTAAATGTGTTTGTGTGGCTGAAATGGCTTATTCTAGTATGGTAGAACGTCTTTGGTTCCCAGACATGGGAATCTGCTTGGATTTTGCAGTATGAATTTAGACAATGGCTCATTACTCAAGACAGTGCCTAGCTAAAAAGAGCCTGGGCTCTGAGAGTTGATGCT
>NW_026005734.1:144185-146745 GCF_001458135.2 Marmota marmota marmota | reverse complement strand
AGTTCTTCTCTTTCATCTCTGTGAGATTTGGGGGCTACAGACTGAGCAGGAGAGGAGGGAGCAGGGTCTCAGGAGGGGAGGGGCTTCCTGCTGTGTGCCCACTGCCCTGCCCCACCCTCTGCCCTGCTTGTCCTCCTGACTGTCCAGCCAATGCCTGTGGACAGCAGTGGGTGGGAATCTGCCCTGAGCTCTTCCCCTCACCTGTCCTGCCCTCTGGTCTCCACCAGGAGAGGACAGGATGGAGGTGCTGGGCCAGGTGAGAGTCCTGGGAGCAGAGGCAGCTCTCAGCTGCAGCCTGAGGCTGAGAGCCCCTGAGTCCCCCAGAGCAGCAGAGCCAGGCTGACAGCAGGCAGGACGGCATGCAGGGCAGGCTGGGTGAGGGAGGAGGCCCAGGTCCCTTCCCTGTGCAGCATCAGTGCAGTGAGACCTGCCTTGCCCACAGCCCAGCATTTGGAGAGAACAGTGGACACTGTCTTTAGTGAGGTGGGGTCACTGAGAGGGCAGGTGGAGTTGCTGACCTCCTGATGAAGTTCCGGAATTGACCTCCTGCCTGACTGAGTGAGCACAGCACAGTAATAAGACATGTGGCTCCTCTCCTTGTTCCCTGTGGTGTTGACCATGAACTCCCTGCAAACACTGAGCCTGCAGCACCCACCTCCTGGTCCTGGGGTGGCTCAGGTAAGACCTGCTGGTCTCCATGTTTTCACCACCTGCAAATACAGGTGAGCCATCGGGTGAAGTTTCCAAGTCCTAGCAAATCATCTGATTTATATTTATTCTAGGGAGACCATCAAATCTGTGAACCTGGACCTCTGTCAGGATAACCATTTTCTGTACCCCTCATCCAGGTGTGAGTCAGTGGGCTCCAGCACCCACTGCTTTTCATGGCCCTACCTGAGGTCACTTGGCCATTCACTGCATTGACAACAGCCTCACTCTAGTCTATGCCCTGCATTACTGTATATTGAAGATTTCATGGATCCAACATCTGGGTCCCTCCATACTCCTCCATGACTTCCTCTCCTGTGACTTGTGTTGTTTTTAAATTTCCTGAGTGGCCTCATGCTCAATTCAGGTGACTCTTCCTACAACTCATGGATGGTTAACATTGTAGACCTGTTGATACTGGCACCATGGCCAAGATTTCTGAGTCACACTTGAAAAAAATTCCTGTTCCCCACATGCTTTCTGTGTAAGGCACATTCCAGTGTTCTTTGTCATCTGAAGCCCAGGATTCTAGAGCAGAATTCTTGGGACCATTGGAAACAATAAAATCAAAATGCACAGACATTACAGGGAACATGGTCCTCCATTGCTGGTCATAAGAACATTTGCTCACAGCATGAGACAGTAACAAGAGGAATGGTCACAGGGAACCTCCTGGGAATGAGGCCCCAGGTGGGTATTGCCTTCCCAGGAAGGTCGTGTCCATAGTCAACTGCAAAAATACAACAGCTTTGAACTGGAGTTTGACCTGGCTCCCAGGACTAAGGAGGTCTGTCATGGCCTTCATAGCTGGGACATTCTTGCTTTACAAGTCTGCAGCAGGACCAGCTTCACATACTTTTCCATGTTCCTATGATGCTGCTTCAAACACTCAGGTGTGGCTCCTCCTCTGTATGCCCAGCAAATAAGGAGAAGGAGTCACACAGTATTTAAATTCCTCAGCCTTATTGGAATAGTCATCAAGGCTCAGGACTTAAGGTCAATATTCAGGAATATGTTATGCATCACAAGAATTTGAATCTAGAGTATAAATACAGAATATTATTAACTAAAAATATAATTGAAAAAATTAAGAAGTGCAATTAGACAGAATGCTGGAAGAATTGCTGAGTTTTATAGGAAAACTTCAATGCATAAAACAATCTCACTCAGGACACTTCTCTATTTTCTGAGATGTGAACCTGATGGTCCTGAGCTTCCCCTGCTGATCCTAAGTGTCTATGCTGGTCCTCACCCTATGTGCTGAGCCTGAGCTCCCTCCAGACTCTAACGGGCACTGGTGGTCCTGATCCCACTGCTGGTCTTGAGCTCTCCCTTCTGGGCCTCAACTTCCTGCCAGTCCTCAGCTCCCCCTGCTGGTCCTCAGCTCCCCCTGCTGGTCCTCAGCTCCCCCTGCTGGTCCCCAGCTCCCTGCTGGTCCTCAGCGCCCCCTGCAGGCAGGTGAGTGACTGGGCTCACACTGAGTTCCCTCACTGGGTGTCCCCCACTGGAATACACAGCCATATCCTCAGGTTTCACCCTGTTGAGTGCTTATGAAACCTGGCTATTGGAAGTGTCCCTGGTGAATCTGACTATCTACCAGGCAGGTCCCAACCCCTGCAGCTCAGGAGGCCAAGGACACCTGGGGGAAAGGACAGCATGTGCTCAACTCCATCAAGGAGCACTGGGGACCAGCAAGGACTCAGGACCACGTGTGGAATGGTATCTGCTTCCACCTCCATCCATCCTTCTAACTCACTCGAGGCCCCTCCTTGAAGGCTGGTGGATCCAGCTCACACCATGGCTGGGTAGAGAGAATCAGAGTCAGCACAGGTGAGGGACAGGGTGGGCAGGG
>NW_026005734.1:119216-143324 GCF_001458135.2 Marmota marmota marmota | reverse complement strand
GTCCAGATGCTTCATATCTGGGAAGTCCTTCACCACACCCACCACCTTTTCACAACCTGGAGAGGACGGGAGCTCACAGGCATTGAGAGAGCAGTGAGTGTGGAGAAGACTCTAACCACTGCTCTGCTCTGCCTCAGCTGCACAAAGGTCACAGCCTGAACAGGCCCTGGGAGGTCAGTGAGTGGACAGAGGCCTCAGCCTGTGGGGCCCCCTTTTCCACACCAGGATGTCCATGCTGCAGAGAGGCCTGAGGTGGGACCTGACTAACTGTCAAGTTCTGAGAGTCGCCTTCATGGTGGAGCCAGGACTGGCCCTCAGTCGTGCACATGGCAGAGTGACCACAGGGAGGAACTGCTTTGATACTCAATGGATGTCTATCACTAGGTTAATGGAAAAGCAATAATAAGGATAACTTATGCACTAATATTAACAAGGAAATATATATTAAAAAACCAGGATATATATTTTCAGAAAACCAAAGTTTAGTACAGACAAGAAGTCCAGGTGGCTCCCTGGGAAGCTGGTTCATGGAGAGGAACCCAGATACAGAAAACTAGTTCTCAAACTCCCTCTGCACCTGCACCTGGGCTGATGCTGGGCTCCCTGTGTGCTGAGTGCCCCCTGCTGGCCCTGGGCACCCTGCAGAGAGGTTTGTGTCTGGCTCACACTGAGGTCTTCTCAACATGTGTTTGGCACAGTAATAGGTGGCTGTGTCCTAGACTCTCAGACTGCTCAGTTGCAGGTACAGTGTGTTCTTATAGTTGTCGCTGGAGATGGTGAATTAGCCCTTCACAGATTTGGAATAGTAAGTATTACTGCCATCAGTACTAACAAATGAGATCCACTCCAGTCCCATCCTGGAGCCTGGTGAACCCAGTGCATCCCATAGCTACTGAAGGTGAATCCAGAGGCTGCACAGGAAGGTCTCAGGGAACCCCCAGGCTGCACCAGGCCTTCCCCAAACTCCACCAGCTGCACCTCACACTAGACACCTGCAAACACAGAGGCAGCCTGGTAAGGACACTGTCACTCATCCACTCTTCCTCTCACACAATCAGGATCTCTGGTTCTCCATTCATCACCTTTGAAAACAGCCACCAGGAAAACCCAGCTGAGCACACTCTCCATGGTGAGCAGCTGTGTTCAGTCCTGATCACTGAGTGGGATGACCTGGGTGTGTTTGGCCAGCAGCTCCACTGAGAGCAGCCCAGGCTTTGCACAGGAGGAGAGCTAAGTGGGAGGGTGTTTCAGGATCCCAGGGATCAACAAGGCCCAGCTTCCCCAGCTCAGAGGAAGAGATGAGGATCTGAAAGACCCTCCAGGGCAGGGCCTGTGGGAGAGAGCTCTGGGCTCCTGACCCAGGACTGCCCAGGGCATGGTTTCCCCTGTTCAGCCAGCAAGGGGCTCAGAGGTTCCCAGCCCTGGTTCAAGGGAGGCCAGGACCTGCTCCCTGCTGAGGGTGACCTTGTCCTCAGCCACACCATGCTGGCTTTGCAGGTGGCAGACTGTGAGAGCTCCAGGGTCATGGAGGCTTACATGGACACTTGAAAGGAAGGGCTGGGAGGTCAGATGGGGGTCAGGGGTCAGGGTCCCTGCTGGCAGCCCTGAAAGGTGATGCATGGGGCCATAATATGAGGCCAGGGCTTCTGAGGAGACCTTAGGAGCAGAGAAGGCAGCAGTCAGTAGCACTTGCCCAGGAGGCTGCAGGCTGTAGGCGAAGCTCACTGAGAGTGAGGCCAGGGGACTGCGTCCAGGTGGGTTCTGGGCTGGGCCTGCCCAGATCCATCACCCCTCTCCCCCTACAGTGACCTTGAGGACAGAATTGGAGCAGTGGGTTTAATGTCAGTCCTGCTGGGCTTCAGTCCCCTTCAACATCTATGTCTTTTCCTTTTGAAATGGGAATATTCATTCCTGCCATGGAGCTTAGGAGTGTATGACCCCTCTTTGATTTTATGGCACAGAGTCAAGTTTTCCCTGAATCGTTTGGATCTTTGCACTGGATTTCTGAGCTCAGCTGAAGTATGTATGCCTTTAGGGTCTCAACCTTAAGGACTGAATGTGTTTTGTATTAGGGGAAATTATGTCAATCACCATGGACATGCCATGCAAGGGGATTGTCGCACCCCATCTCTTCCTCCCTCCTTTTGATTCCTAGCAACATGGAGAGTGATTTCCCCACAGGGGGCTCTCTGCATTGCCCCTGGCACATCCAGGAGAGGTGTAAATGCAAAGGACTCAGCTGAGCATGGACTGGAGCCTTAATGTCTTCATCCATAATAAAGATCCTGTTTATGTGCTGATGGTCTCAGGTACCTGCTTCAGGGATGCAAAGCTGAGGACAGAGTTTTAGGTACTAGGTTAGGAGAAGAGGCTGGGCCTGAAGGACACACTCCAGGTGGTGGCCGATGTCAGACCCCCTCAGTGAGCTTCCCCTGGGGTCGAGCTGGGCCCAGGTCCCTCAGGAGAGCACTGCTGAGCAGAGGACCTTCTGTCTTTATGTTGTGGAGCTTCTCACCTGGGCCTGTCTGGAGAGCCAGAGGCAGTTCAGGTCCTGTCACCAGAGTGAGTGTGAGGCCCAGGTGAGGGCCTGTGGCCATGGAGCTGGGAACTCCCAGGGCCTGGGGTCCCCACAGTCAGGTGTCCCTGGTGGGTTTTCTTGCTGACATGTGCTCCTGCCATGGGATTTCCAAGTCCACCTGTCCTTTCCACAGTGGAGGGCTGTGGGCTGCTTCTTCTTAGGACACACAGGTGGCTGCCATCTGCAGGATGTCCTGTGAGCCTGGGGTCTCCCTCCTCCACAGCAATAGTCCAGAAGGGCATCTCCCAGGCCTGAGTGAAGGTTCCCACTTGGAGGAGAGGTGCAGTCCACTCTGCCCTCCCACAGCTCTGCCCAGCTCCAGGCCCTGCCCCCACCAGCACCTCTCTGTCAGGTTTTCCTGGTGCTCTGAGCAAACCCACCCTGGGAGGAATCTCATGGGTGTGGATTTGGACTGTCCTGGGGGCAGATGAAGGAGAGCTTCTGCTCAGGAGCTGCAGTGTCCTCTTGGGCACTCTCCCCAGCATGTGCAGGTGTGACCCTCTTCTGCTGCTCAGTGGTGAGGCCCTACCCCTGCCCTGCACGGGCTGTTGGTGTATGATGCAGATGTTTCCAGAGTCTGACTTCTTCACAGCCACGTGGGTGAGGTGGTTTCCAACTTGGTGGACCACAGGGATCCTCTCTTCTCCTGACCAGAAGGTCCCTTTTGATGACCTCTGCCTCCTGGTAATGATTTCCTGGTGCCACAATCCACATACACACCTTGATTTACCTGGTCCCTCCTCATGCTGACCTGGTCACTCTCAGAACCCAGCCCACTGTGGAATGGCAGGAAGGTTCTCCTAAAGTTGTGGGCAATTCTGTTTTCATGCCTAAATTTGAACCTAGAAATTCTCATAAATGTGGTTCCACATTCCTGCTTTAGTAACTCTTTGACAATTACCTAGTGTTTCGGTTTCTCTTTTATTAAGTTGTTTATAACTTGCTAATGTGGCTGGTTAGATGGGCGTCTGACATGGAGCACACACATTCTGCTTCAGCTCTCAGGCTGTCCTCTTCTCTGAGCACCCACTTCTCTCCTGGCCATGAGCCCCATCAGGAGCAGATCCTGGGGATCCCTGGAGTCAGGTTTGCACAGTGCCTGCAGCAGGCCTGCACAGTGGGGAGACCTTGGATTTGCCACCATTTCTTGGGTTATGTCCTCAGTGCCCCTAGGGACACATGTGTCTCTTCTTCACTGCAGGAAGTGGTGTCTGTCCTGCCTTCTTGCATGGGCTCTGACCCCCAATGCCAGTGCAGCTCCTAACCAGCAGTTAATGAAGGCACAGCTGGTGCTCAGTGGTGTTCTGCCACTGGGTGGGATTGGAGCCCCTGTAGCAGGTGGCCTGTGCATCTGTGTGACCAGGGACCAGGCACCCTGCATGATGTCCTCATGAATCAGAGCACAACAGGGCACCTGCTTGTGCAGTCCAAGGGACGTGGCCAGATAATTAGAGGAGGAACAGGATTCCAGGGCTCTGAGGCTCTGGGTGGAGAGGGAGCCAGGGAGGCTGGCAGGAAGGCACTTTCTCCACACTGTCCCCATAGGCAGCGGGACAGGTCAGAGCTGAGGCCAGCCTGAGCCCTGTGCAGGAAGCTCCAGGCTGTGCCTTTAGCACCTGAGCATAGTCATGGGGGCTGCATCTGCAGGGTCCAGGCTGGTCACAGTCTTGGGAGCTGCGACTGCAGGGTCCAGGCTGGTCACAGTGAAGACCTCCTGGTTGTTGCAGGGATCCTAGGAGTTTGTGAGCCAGATCCTCAGGCTTGGGTGGACCAAACACTGGGCAGCCACTGTAGGGCCTTCCCTGTGTGACACAACCAGCCCAGTCCCTGTTAGTAGAGCCCAGTGAGGACCCAGAGAAGGAGCAGGTCAGCCTGTGGTCATGGTGGATCCTCCAGCCAGGGCCAGATTCCTCCAGGGAGACTCGGGGCAGGTGCTTCATCACCCAGGCCCTGACTCTTTCAGCTGCACCTGGGAGAGGAGCCTGGGACAGAGAAGCAGAGTGAGTCTTGAACTCAGATGCAGCTGCCCCAGGTCTTCCTCCCTGAGTCCCTGAGACCTCACATCTGGGAGCCTCCAGCAAAAGGAAGGAGAAGCACAGAAGGTTTTGTGCTCAAGTTTTTCTGTCAGGTCTGTTCATGACAGTGACCTAAGCTGACTCAGGATATGAGCAGACACCAGAGTCCTGAAGATCCAGGATCTGGATGTGTGGTCACAGGTCAGAGTCTCAGTCCTCTCTTGCCTGTAGCACAAACCCCCAGAGTGGGCAGATGCTCATGTCCCCTGTTGTTCTCAGTCTCTGAGTGAGTAGGCTGAGCCCCTGGGGCAGGTGAGCTGTGTGCCAAGGGCCAGCTCCCACTGCCCACAGTGCTCGGTGGCTGCAAGCTCCCAGGACAGAAGATGGCCATGGATTCCTGAGAGGGCAAAGGCAATGTCAATGTCCTTCCCTCAAGGCCCTCACTCTGGCCCTCATCCTATACAGGGGTGACAGCCCTCCCAGGTACAGTCTGAACCAGGTGAGCACCTCTTAGTGGTACCAGGGGGGTTCAAGTGCCAACACATGAAGGAGAAGAGGTCCCTGCCATCAAGCCGTGTGGATTCCAGGAACACCCATCCCAATGTGCTAAATGCTCCAATTCCTCCCCAGGGCCACAGGGACTTCACTCACCCCAGCATTAATTTTGGAGTCTGGGTCCACAGTGTCACCTATCCCCCATGTGGGTCAGGTGTGGGTGCCCCTGGGGTGATGCTCCTCAGGTTGAATCTGGGAATCAAACATGTCATGTGCTGCAGACACCGTGCTGGTCCTGGCACAGGTCACACTCCATTACCACCATGGAGATTGGACCAGGCTGTTCAATGGCAGCTGCACCACCATCAATCTCAGGGCCCCAGAAGGCCCTGCTGATGTGACACTGGCCATCATTCCTCACTGGGCAGGTCCAGGGTGCAGACTCCAGCAGCCCCACCCTGTGCCTTTCTAAGAGTAGCCAAGGGGGGTCCCTCCTGCCTATGATGTCCTCCCTTCAGCTCCTGCAGCCTGGCTCTGTGTGCAGGTGGCTCTGCAGGCTGGAGTGGGGGGAAGGGCCTCCTCACAGCTCCCCTCTGCACTCCTCCTGGGGACACTGCACTGTCCCTAGGGCCTCAGTCCTGTTGAGCACTACCTTGTGCAAGCCTCCTGCAGGGACTCTCCTCTGCAGGACTGCTTGACCTGTCCTGGGAGATTTCTGGGTTTACTTTGAGGACTCTGTCATGCTGCCATGCCCCATGGGTCTTGGACTCTGTGCCTGTCACTGTGAGAAGCACAGGGACACTATTAATATGCATGCACTGGCCCTCTGGAGGGGCAGCCACTGAGGACCACACTGTCCCTGGACACACAGAGCCATATCTGCTGTGATTACATGATAAACCTTTTCTTCTGTGGCATGAAAAAGCCAATGTGGAGGTCCTGTAGTAGGTGATGGTCTCCCATGAACAGTGGTCAGTGCCATGCACACTGTGCCCAGACATACTGTCCTGTGAGGTGAACATCCGAGTCTGATGGAGAATGTCACCAAGTCCTGAAGCTCAGGACTCCAGGAAAAGCCTTGTCTGTGGGCAGGACCAAGGGGACATGCCCTAGGTAATGTAGTAAGCGTGGGGATGGAGTAATATCTCTGCTAATATCCGCTGGGTACAGGTCAGATATTACCTACTGTGGACTGACCACAATGGGGATGGAGTAACTATTCTGATATTATCCACTGGGGACAGTCAACCATCAGAATGGAGTAACAGGTCAGATATTATCCACAGGGACAGGGACAGTATTAGGATGGAATAAAAGTTCACATATTGTCCACTGGGGACAGTCAGGATGGGGATGTGGTGACCTGTCTGATATTATCCCCTGTGGACAGGCCAGTGTTGGGATGGGGTAAGAGATCAGATATCATCCCCTGTGGGCAGGATTAGCATGTGGATGTAATAACATGTAAGATATTATCCACTAGGGATGGAGTAAATATGGGGGTGGGGTAACAGGTTGAATGTTGTCCCCTGGGGACATGGCCAACCGGGGGATATAGTATCATGTCAGATATTGTCCACAGGAGATAAGACATGGGGTGAAGTAACAGATCAGGTGTTATTCCCTGGGTCTGGGCCACCATGGGGAAGGAGTAACAGTCAGATATCATCCCCTGGGGACAGAATCAACATGAGAATGGAGTTACTTGTAATGCAGGGATTGGGCAGTCATCTAGGAATCCCCTGAACTATCCTAGCAGTGCCCAGGTGGATATGCCCTTGTCCTGCGAAGGTCTGTGGGCATCTGCCAGGGCTGGCATCTCCTGGGCCCAAGATCTCATGGGAAAACAAGGTCTTGAAGGATTTTCCCAGGAGAGAAGCAACACTGGCTCTTCATGAAGAAGATGAAATGGTCAACTTTCCAGCAGAAGCTGTGACGGGCTGCACCCTACAGGGGCTGGTGTAGATGAAGAAAGCTTGGAGTGTGTGCACAGTGGGTCTTCAGCCAGGAAGACAATGGAATGACAGCATTTGCTGAGAAACGGGTGGACCTGGGACTGTAAAGCTGATGAAGGAGGCCAGACGCAGAAGCCAAGGGCCAATCTTCCCTCCCAATTAAGGAAGCTGGAGAAGAGTGAGAGGAGAGGAGGGTGATGTGGATAGATAAGGAGATCAGTGGATCCAGGAAGGGCCTGCAGGTGGGCAGAGGGGTAAAGGGAGGAGAGCAGAAGGGAACTCACCATCTATGCTGTGAGCTGATGTGAAGGGAGCACAGTGAACTTCACATTCATGAACATCCATGAACCTCCAACTCAGACATGTGTAACACATAGAAGAAAGACCACAAAGCCCAGGAGGGGAGCAGGGAGGGAGAAGGGCAGGAAGGGGAAGGGCTGCCCACAGAAATGGGGGTCCTGATCCAGGTCTGAATCACTGTGGGAAACCAACTCCAGTGCTCTGTTTCCCTACAATGCACCCACAGTTATGAATACCACAGGAGAGAGTCAGAGGACACAGCCACAGCTGTGGGGCCAGCAGACCTGCTCCTGCTTCATGGGCCAGAGGTCATGGTGAGGGCCTGGGCCTCTTCCAAGTGCTGAGGATGACCAGGAAGGAGGCAGACCCTCGTCAACATGGACAAGTGATGGGGTCCCTGCTGGCTCAGCTTAGGGGACCTGTTACCCTCTGTCCTTCTGATGTATTGACATGGATGGGGCCATGTGTGCCCTACGTCTGGCCCTTCACTTGAGTGTGGAAGCAGGTAGGTCCTGTTCACTTCCCTGGCAGTTGTACAAATAGCAACTTCAAATTTAATGAGAAGGATTGATTAGGAGGGAGACTATGGCCACAGGACCAAGGAGAGAACTTGACTCTGACTCTAATTGCCCCTGGGGTTCTGGAGTCCCCTAGGCTGTGTCCTGATTGCCCTGGTGAGGGCTTCCACAGCAGAGAGCTCTTGGCTGTGCTGGTCATGGTGGTGGCTGGATTAGAGTTCAGCAGGGCAGCAATGGAGGATATCTGAGTCACCCTCTCGGCAGTTCCTGGCACAAGGGTCATCAGAGTCCCTCCCTGGATGCCCATCAAGTCACCCTCTGCCCCACAGAGAACTGCTGTGGACAATTCAGGGAAGCATCACCTGGAGTCTCAGGCAGGACCTGGGCAGTCAGGCTCCTGTTCTCAGGTGCCAGGTCTGGAGTTGGAAGATCTTGGTGAGGACACGCCTTGCTGAGTAGTCTGGTAGGATGGCCCCCTGTCTCTCACTAGTGCTCAGCTGCTGTGCTGACCCAGCCTGGCTGCCTATCCCCCTTAAGGAACCTCACTTGAGCCTCAGGCCCTCACCTTCCATTTACAAGGAACAAAAGTGCCAGAGGACCAGTGCTGAGTCTCAGGGACTCCGTGGGAGTCAGGAGGACCATGAGCCTGGGGTTCATCAGGTGTCCAGGTCACCCACCCTAGACTGGTTTCCTGTTTGCTGTACTGAGAATCCCAAGGACAGCCCTAATGAGGAAAGCCCAGTGATGTCCCTTCTCTGGGTTGATGGGAAAGACTCACCTGTGTCCTCTAAGCTTCCTCAGCCTCTGGACCTGGTGACCACAGAGCAGTCACTTCAGCCTCAATGATGCTTCTCTTCATTTGGTTCATGTGAAAATGCTCCTGCATCCAAGTGTGCAGTGCAGGGACCCCGGGGCATCAGAGTGGGAGAGAGAACACCTTTGTCCTGTCCTGAGCTGAGAGGAATGGTTTCCAGGTTGTCTTACTTCAGTATGGTGGTGGCCTTGGGTTTCAAACATGCAGCCTTTATGAGGTTGAGGTCAGGCCGTTGGATGTCTAGCTTCTCCAGTCCTTTAAACATGAGGGGTGCTGGCCTCCTCAAATGCTTTTCCTGTACCTGTTGATGTGACGGTGTGACCCTTGTCCTCACCTCTGTTTATGTGGTGAATCCCATATTGATATGATTAATCTGTATATGTTGAGCCAACCTCCCACCCTGTGGAGAAACCACTTGATCACGGTACCACCTTCTCATGTGTCCTTCAATGCTCAGTGTCCATATTCCTGTGTCCAGGAACCTCACATCTATGTTCATCAATGTTATTGGTCTGAAATCTTCTTTCCTGAATGTGTTTTATTTGGCTTTGGGTCAGGGAGTAACTGACTTCACAGAATGATTGATTCAGTGTTTTCTCTTTTATATTTCAAGAAATAATATAAGGAGGTGTCTTATCTCTTCTTATTGCTTCTTTAAAGTTCCCTTAGAGTCAACTGAGAATTATTCTATTGTGGGCTTTTCTCTCTTGGAAAATCTTTAATGGCTTTTCAACATCATTGCTTGAAATTTTTCTATTTAAATTTTTAAATTCTTTTGCTTCAATTTCTGCCAGTTTCATTGTGTTTAGAAATTTTTAAATCTCTTCAAGTTTTTCTAGTTTACTGGAGGATTTTTTTTAGTTTTAGGTGGACACATACCTTTATTTATTTTATTTTTATGTGGTGCTGAGGATTGAACCCAGTGCCTCATGTGTGCTAGGGGAGCACTATAGCTCTGAGCCACAATCCTAGCCCCTGGAGGATATTTTTAAAAAACAGTTTGCAATAATTTTCTGGATTTCAGAAGAGCCTGTAGGCATATCTTCTGTTGCATCTAACTTTGTTAATTTTTGGCTTCTTTTTTATTTTTATAGTGTTCCAAGAGCTTCTACATCTTTTATAGGAACCATGTCCTTGTGTCTTTGATAGTGTGCATTGTGTACATAGTCCCTACAATCTCCAGTCAGAGAAATCAGGCCAGAGAAGGAAATTAAAGGGTTACAGAGGAAAGACTAAGTCTGAATATGCTGCTTGCAGGTGGTGTGATCTAATGTGTAGAATAACCAATATCTCCATTAGAACGCTTCTAGATCTGAGAAAAAAAACTTTAGCAATGTAGGTAAGTACAGCATGAATACATAAATAAAACACTTTCAAATACTTCTAAAACAGGTCTGCTGAGAAAGAAATCAGGAAAATGTTCCCATTCTAAATAACTTAAAAAGTTGTTGGAAAGAAATCAACCAAGGAGGTGAAAAATCTCTACAAAGGAAACAGTGAGTAATAACACAGGGAAAAACTGAAGACCTTAGAGGTGGAAAGAACTGCCATTTTCTGCTATTGTCAGAATGATTATTATCAAATGACCAAACTACCAGAAATGTCACAGAGATTTAATGAAATCTCCAACAAATACCAAAGACATTCTTCAAACAACCAGAAAAAAAGAATCCTGATATTTGTGTGGAGAAATTAAAAACACAAAATAACCAAAGTAATTCTAAGCAGAAAGATTGAACCAGAAGTTATGAAAATATCTGATCTCAGCAGATGGAATTTGGCATAGAATGCAGAGGCTTTGCTTGGGGGTCATTAGACCAAGCTCTGGACAAAGCACAAGGTCTCCCCAGCACCCCCCACCTCACCAAACACCCTACGTGGGAAACAGATGGAATCCATCTTGGAAAACCTTACTCGCCATCAATCGGGGGTGTGTGGCTATCAGCACAGTTCTGCGGCTGATCAGGTACCTGTTTCCAACTCCCCCACCCCCTGAGGTGATAACTCAAAATTTTTCTCACAAGATTTTTGGGGTGTATCTATCAATGTGGAACAGCAACTGTACAGGCATCTGGTTTCCATCTCAGAGACTAAGAGTAGGAAGGCTCCAGGTGGAAGCTCAAGTCCTCTCACACTGGCTACCTCCACCACCCTGAGCACAGAGACTCAAGCTAGGAATAGACCGCGCCACCTACTGCAAGAAAAGAAAACAGAGTTCTGAGACTTTTTTTTTTGCTTTATTTTCTTCTCTCTCTCTTCTCATCCATTCTCCTCTATCCTTCACCCTCTGGTCCTCACAATGTCAACGTATGTGAAACCAAGAACTTTGCATGAAATAGGACTTTAACAACTGAATAACCAGAATAGTATGATATACAGGAATTGCAAATGCCTCACCTCCCTTCCTTTTTTTCTTCCTATTTTCTTTCTACCTCTCTCTTTTTTTCTTTCTTTCCTTGTTTTTTTCCTTCTTTCACCCTCTATCCCACTTTCAACCCCCTAACTTTATTATTTATACATAGAGATATTTTCTAAATACAGATGGGAATTTATATATTTTTCCATAATTTGCCTCTGTCTGTTCGTTAGAGTTCTCCTCCAAAGTTGCTAGGTTAGATTAACCCCGTACCCTCACTCCTTTCCCCCTTAACATAGTGTCCTATGCCTGACCTTCAGTTCTCTATATGCCACCAGAAACGGCATGCCTTTTATGAAACTAATGACTATATTTTAAATAATAATTGAAGCCAACATCTGTAGACAAAGAGTATAACTATAAATTTATTAATAATGAAAACTTGCTCATAAATGATGTATAATTGATATTGGGAACTGTTAATATTGTCTTTCTCCACAAAAGATAGATTTTGGAACTATACAAGAGTAATATAAATATATAGGGGAAAAGCATTAATACAACAGTTACACATAGGTATAAAGAAACGTGAGCAATATCAAAAGACAAGGAAAGGAAGGACCACAAACAATGCAGGTCAGTTCAACATTAGAGGAGGTAACATCTGCAGCAGAAGGAATGTCAGATAACGATTTCAGGATATACATGCCTCAGATGATCTGGAGTCTCAAGGTAGATATTAGACAGCAAATTCAGACAATAAAATATCACTTTGACAATGAATTACATAAACAAATTCAAAATGCAAAAATCAACTCTACAAGTATATAGATGTTATAAAAAGAAAAAAAAAACCAGAAATCCTAGAAATGAAGGAAATAATAAACCAAATTAAAAACTCAAATGAGAGTATTACCAGCAGAGTAGGACACTTAGAATATATAACATCAGACAATGAAGATAAAGTATATCATATCAAGAAGAATGTAGACTGCTCAGTAAAACTGATAAGAAACCATGAGCAGAACATGCAAGAAATATGGGATAACATAAAGAGACTAAATTTAAGAGTTATTGGGATTCAGGAAGGTATAGAGATCCAAACCAAAGGAATGAGCAATCTTTTCAATAAAATAATATTAGATGACTTCCTGGACTTGAAGAATGAAACAGAAATCCAAATCCTAGAAGCCTACAGGATGCTGAATGTGCAAAATCACAAGAGATGCACACCAAGACATATTATAATGAAGATGCCCAAATAAAGAATAAGGAGAGAATTTTAAAAGCCACAAGAGAAAGGAAGCAGATTACATTTAGGGTTAAACCAATCCGGTTAATGGCTGATCTTTCAACATAGATTCTGAAAGCTAGAAGGTCCTGGAACAATGTATTTCAAATGTTGAAAAATAATGGATTCAAACCAAGAATCTTGTATCCAGCAAAATTAAGCCTTAGGATTGAAGATGAAATAAAAACCTTCCACAATAAACAAAAGTTAAAAGAACTTTAAGCTAGAAAAAAGAGCTTCAAAACATCCTTGGCAAAACATTACATGAAGAGGAAATGAAAAATAACAATGAAAACCAACAGTGGGAGGTAGTAGAGTAAAGGAAAAAACTAATCAAAGAGGGAAAACAAATCATGTTAAATAACAAAAATAAACAAGTATGGCTGGAAATACAAACTATATCTCAATAGTAACCTTAAATGTTAATGGCTTAAACTCACCAATCAAAAGGCATAGGCTAGTAGACTGGATTTAAAAAAAAAGGTCCAACAATATGCTGCCTACAGGAGACTCATATGATAGGAAAAGACATACACAGACTGAAGGTGAAAGGTTGGGAAAAATCATACCACTCACATGGACCTCTGAAGCATGTGGGGGTGTGCATACTCATATCCAATAAAGTAGACTTCAAGCCAAAGTTAATCAAAAGGGATAAAGAAGAACACTACATACTGCTCAAGGGAACCATACACCAACGAGACATAACAATCATTAATATATATGCCCCAAACAATGGTGTAGCTATGTTCATCAAGCAAACTCTTCTCAAGTTCAAGAGTGAAATAGACCACTACACAATAATTGTGGGTGATTTTAACACACCTCTCTCACCACTGGACAACTCTTCTAAGCAAAAGTTGAATAAACAAACTATAGAACTCAATAACACAATTAATAACTTAGAATTAATTGACATATATAGAATGTACCAACCAACATTATTCGGATTCACATTTTTTTTCTCAGCAGCACATGGATCCTTCTCAAAAATAGACCATATATTATGTCACAGGGCAATGCTTAGCAAATACAAAAGAGTAGAGATACTACCATGTATTTTATATGATCATGATGAAATTGGAAATCAATGATAAAATAAGAAAGAAAAATTCCTACATCACATGGAGAATGAACAATATGCTACTGAATGAACAATGGGTTACAGAAGACATCAAAGAGGAATTTAAAAAATTCTTAGAGGTAAATGAAAACTCAGACACAACATATCAAAATCTCGGTGACACTAAGAAAGCAGTACTAAGAGGAAAATTAATTTCATGGAGTTAATTCCTTAAAAGAAGAAAATGCCAACAAATTAGTGACCTCACACTGCATCTCAAAGCCCTAGAAAAAGAAGAACAAATCAGCAGCAAAAGCAGTAGAAGGCAAGAAATAATTAAAATCAGAGCTGAAATCATGAAATTGAAACAAAAGAAACAATGGAAAAAAATTGACAAAACTAAAAGTTGCTTCTTTGAAAAAATAAATAAGATCAACAGACCCTTAGCCATGCTAATGAAGAGAAGAAAGATAACCCAAATTAATAGCATATGGGATGAAAAAGGCAATATCACAACAGACACTACAGAAATACAGAAGATAATTAGAAATTATTTTGAAACCTTATATTCTAATAAAATAGAAGATAGTGAAGGCATCAATAAATTCCTTAAGACATATGATCTTCCCAGGTTGAGTCAGGAAGATATACACAACTTAAACAGACCAATATCAAATGAAGAAATAGAAGAAGCCATCAAATATTACCAACCAAGTAAAGCCTGGGACTGGGCAGATATGCAGCAGAATTTCACAAGACCTTTAAAGAAGAACTACTACCAAAACTCTTCAATCTATTTCAGGAAATAGAAAAAGAGTGAGTACATCCAAATTCATTCAATGAGGCCAACATCACCCTGATTCCTGAACCAGACAAAGACACGTCAAAGAAAGAAAACTTCAGACCAATATCTCTAATGAATATAGATGCAAAAATCCTCAATAAAATTCTGGCAAATTGGATACAAAACATATCAAAAAGATTATGCACCATGATCAAGTGGGATTCATCCCTGGGATGCAAGGCTGGATCAATATATGGAAATCAATAAATGTAATTCACCACATCAATAGACTTAAAGAAAAGAACCATATGATCATCTCAATAGATGCAGAGAAAGCATTTGACAAAACACAGCACCCATTTATGTTCAAAACACTAGAAAAACTAGGGATAATAGGAACTTACCTCAACATTGTAAAAGCTATCTATTCTAAGCCTCAGGCCAACATCATTCTAAATGGAGAAAAATTGAAGGCATTCCCTCTAAAATCTGGAACAAGACAGGGATGCCCTCTCTCACCACTTCTATTCAACATAGTTCTCAAAACACTGGCCAGAGCAATTAGACAGATGAAAGAAATTAAAGGTATAATTATAGGAAAAGAAGAACTTAAACTAACACTTTTTGTGATGATATGATCCTATACCTAGCAGGCCCAAAAGGTTCTACCAAGAAACTTCTAGAACTAGTAAATGAATTCAGCAAAGTGGAAGGATATAAAATCAACATGCATAAATCAAAGGCATTCCTGTATATCAGTGACAAATCCTCTGAAATGGAAATGTACCCCATTCACAATATCCTAAAAAAATAAAATAAAATAAAATACTTGGGAATCAACCTAACAAAAGAGGTGAAAGATCTATACAATGAAAACTACAGAACCCTAAAGAGAGAAATAGAAGAAGACCTTAGAAGGTGGAAAGATATACCTTGCTCATGGATAGGCAGAATTAATATTATTAAAATGGCCATTTTACCGAAAGCACTTTACAGATTCAATCGATTTCAGTGAATCCCAACGGCATTCCTAGCAGAAACAGAAAAAGCAATTATGAAATTCATCTGGAAAAATAAGAGACCCAGAATAGCTAAAGCAATTCTAAGGAGGAAGAGTGAAGCAGGTGGTATAGTGATACCAGATCTTAAACTATACTACAGAGCAATAGAAAGAAAAACAGCGTGGTACTAGTACCAAAACAGACTAGTAGACCAATGGTACAGAATAGAGGACACAGAGACCAATCCACAAAATTGCAACTACCATATATTAGACAAAGTTGCTAAAAGCATGCAATGGAGAAAGGATAGCATCTTCAACAAATGGTGCTGGGAAAACTGGAAATCCATATGCAACAAAATGAAATTGAATCCCTTTCTCTCACCATGCACAAAAGTTAGGTCAAAATGGATCAAGGAATCAATTGAGACTCTGTGACTAATAGAAGAAAAAGTTGGCCCTAATCTCCATCACGTGAGGGCAGGCCCCAAATTCCTTAATAAGACACCTATAGCACAAGAATTAAAACCAAGAATCAACAAATGGGATGAATTCAAACTAAAAAGGTTTTTTTCTAGCAAGAGAAATAATATATGAGGTGAATAGGGAGCCTACATCCTGGGAACAAATTTTTACCCCTCACACTTCAGATAGAGCTCTAATCTATAGGGTATACAAAGAACTCAAAAAGTTAAACAACATCAACAAAAAATAAACAATACAATCATCAAAAGGGCCAAGGACTTGAACAGAAACTTTTCAGAAGAGGATAAACAATTAATCAACAAATACATGAAAAAATGCTCACCATCTCTAGCAATCAGAAAAAATGCAAATTAAAACTACTCTAAGATATCATCTCACTCCAGTAAGAATGGCAGCCATTATGAAGTCAAATAACACAAGTGTTGGTGAGGATGCAGGAAAAAAGTACTCACATACATAGCTGGTGGGACTGCAAATTAGTGCAGCAAATTTGGAAAGCAGTATGGAGATTCCTTGGAAAGCTGGGAATGGAATCACAATTTGACCCAGCTATTCCTCTTCTTAGACTATACTCAAAGACCTAAAAACAGCATACTAAAGGGACACAGCCACATCAATGTATATAGCAGCACAATTCATAATAGCTAGACTGGGGAACCAACCTGGATGCCCTTCAATGGATGAATGGATAAAAAAATGTGGCATTTATACACAATGGACTATTACTCAGCAGTAAAAAAATAATAAGATCATGACATTTGCAGGGAAATAAATGGCATTAGGGCAGATTATGCTAAGTGAAGTTAGCCGATTCCCCCCCCCCCAAAAAAAAAAACTGCTGAATGTCTTCTCTAATATAAGAGGGGTGACTCAAAAATAGGGTAGGGAGGAAGAGCATGGGAAGAAGATTACCTCTAGATACGGAAGAGAGGTGGGAAGGAAAGGGAGGGAGAAGGGGAATTGCATGGAAGATGAAAGGAGACCCTCATCGTTATACAGAATACATGTATGATGATGTGAGAAAGAAAAAGAATTGGGTCACCTTAGATTGGGTAGAGAGGAGTGATGGGGGGAAGGAGGAGGGAAAGGAAGGACAACAGAATGAAATAGACATTATTCCTGCTGTGTGTATATATGTGACTGCATGACCAAGGTGATTCTGCAACCTGTACACTCAGAAAAATGAGAAATTATACCCCATCTGATTCAAATGTGTGATATGTCAAGATCATTGTACTGTCATGTGTAACTAATTAAAACAAATTTGAAAAAATAAAATATCTGACTTCAGGTACACATGCTGCTTCCATCTGTGGTGGGCACAGGGCGCAAGTATGGGCAGGGAGAAACCCAGGCTGTGTCCTCACTTTCAGTTGTCATGGGCTGAGTACACAGGGGTTCCTGTGTAGCCCCTCTTGTGAGGGTCATTGGAGAAGGACCAGCCAGTGTCCCCAAGGGCTTGGTCTATCTAATCTGTCATCTGTGATCCAGGCCTCCTGTATTTCTCCTGTGCACAAAGACCTGGGGGAATCAGGGACTCTCTGTGTGGATCAAGTGTCTTGGAATCCTCAAGGAAAAGCCACATGCCCTCAGTACTGGTGCTCTGTCACTCTTCACATGTCCACATGGTCCCAGAATGTAGTAGACAACGGACACCCTGGTCCTGGTCACCTGGGTTCCCCTAGGGCTGGTAGAGCCTTCCTGGCACCCTGAGCCCCCATTGGGACCCCAGCACCACTAAGGGGTTCATCCCCGTCTGCCTCTCTTGGCCTCCTGGCTCCTGCCATGTGGTGCTGCAGCCTCAGGAGCCCTGGTCAGAAGCAGCACCTGGGTGTTTGCACCCTGGTCTCCAGAACCTGCTGCAGCACAGCTCTCTCCTTGTGAACCCTCAGCCTCAGGAGCTGCTCAGAGCAGCTCAGACTGGACTCAGCCTCACAGGTGCTGGGGCCTGAGGTGATCATAGTGAACATCTAAAGGTGTGGACAGAGCCCTGGGGCTGGGTAAAGGGTTGGTCTGTGCCAACTTTTATCTGGGAGCTGGAATAGTCACCAAGGAGCCAACCTGGCAGCACCTATGAAGCTCACCCTGCAGACACAGAGTGTGACAGAATGTGGAGGTCGGTAATATCCACCTGCCTTCCAGGGGGTGCCTGGGTAGGCCTCAGTTCAGGCAGAGCTTTGTAAGGTGTGGTGTCTACAGTCCCCATATGCCATGCTAGTGGATCCTGGGAGCATGACCTTTAAGGCCCAGCAGTGTTGGTCTGCCAGTTGCAGGGCCAGTGTGGAGAGCAGAAGTCAGGGAACCCACCATGTGCAGTGTGGCCTGAGGCCAGCAGAAACATGGTGTGGGACAGCCTGAGGCTTGGGGACAGGACCTCTGCCCAGTGTGCCCATCAGATATGATGTGGAGTTCATGAGTCCTGTCCTTAACTAAAGTTCCACAAGTGGTGAGGACCTTTTCATGATCACCACGTTGTCCTTTAAAGGAGATGTGGAAAATATACTGTCCACAGGGAAAAAATAAACTTAGTCAACAAGAATGGCATCCTGTCCCTACTGGCCCTGGGCATGGCCCTGGAGCACATAGACCTAGCTGAAATGGGTCAGGCAGAGGGAGACCATCACAACACCATCACTCATGTGGGTAGGCTACTGCAGCAGGTCCGGGAAAGAGAGAGGACAGTGGCCCCTGGAGATGGGAATGTGCAGGGAGAGCGAAAGTGAGGGTGGGTGGTGACGGGCACGTGCAGAGAGGGCCTTGTCCTGGGGCTCTGCAGATCACAGGGCACCTGTGGCCCACAGCCAGGCTGTGCTTCACAGTGACTGGGGCAGAGCAGCTAGTGGGCTCCCCACACCCAGGAGGGACACGTGATGGACAGCTGGGTGTGCACAGCCTGAGACCCATCATGGCGCCTGGCACTCCTGTGTCAGGGTGCAGTCCTATGGCTCACTAGAGCTAGGTTTCAGTGTAAGTATGAAAATACAGCTGGAATCACCAGCTGTTGTCTGATGGAGCGAGATGCTGACATTCTTAGTGATGTTGATGATCAAACACCATCGCATGAAAAAGACAACAGCATATAACACTTCTTTTCTCACTCACATCCTTCAAAATGTATTAAACGGTCAAATCTCTAAATCAAATTTATGTATCTAAGTCCTAATTTTATACTTATAAATCCAGGCATAAGCCAGGTGCAGTGGTGCACACCTGTACTCCTAGTGATTCGGGAGGCTGAGGCAGGAGGATTGCAATTAAAAGCCTGCCTCAGCAACATCAAGGCACTAAGAACTCAGTAAGTCTCCTCTCTAAATAGAATACATAACAGTGAGTGATGTGGGAACGACCCCCTGAATTCAATCCCTTGTGCCCACTTTCCAAATCTAAGCAGGTTTAATCAATCAAATACAGACAGTGTGCAACTGAGGAATGTCTTGTTTAGGGAAAGTGATTCCAGGATTCAACTGGGCCAGGAAGGAGCTGAATGAGGCCCCCAGAGCAAATCCAGAGGATTCAGTGAGACACAGAAGACAGAAACTAACCCATTGGGAAAATAAAGAGTTGGGAAAATTCTATGTTTATCAGAAGCAATATCATTTGTGTTCATTCATGAAAAAATTTTTGTACAAAATATGATTATTAATTAGATATATAAGGATATCAGAGACATAAGGCAAAGGTGTTATATATGTACTTGGTATAAAGAAAAATAGTTAATAATTTAAGAATGTTATGAGAGGTAGAGAAATTTCATAGAGAAAACAGGAAGAAATGACTCTTCTACAAAATTTTGTGTATGCATTTTGAATTTTGAATATTCCAATGAAAACCACATAATTATAAATAATTACACCACTCAAATAAAATATTAAAAATATACAAGTAGTGTTGATTGGTGAAGAAATGTCTTGCATTGATATAAAATATTAAAGACTAAATGAGGGACTTATAAGTTTAGTATACAAAAATCAGTGTTTAAACCACCAATAAACATCTTTTGGAAAAACAAAAAAGAATTTAACTTTCTGGAATGGACCAGGAGTATCTAAGACTATCTGGGATAAAAAAATGCCACTACTCATCCTCACCCAGACTGGAGCTGGACTCTCAGAACAGGGTGGACACTGACATGAGCAGAGACAGAGCCCTGGGTGTCCCTGTCTGTGACCCTGCAATGCTGCCAGAGTGGCTAGAAACACAGGCAAGCTCCAAGCTGTTTCCCCCAAGCAACCAGGTGTTCTGGGGCTTCTCAGGTTTGGGATCACCTCACATCAAGATGGAGTCAGTGTGTTCCTGGGCACTGGGTATTTTCATGGTCTTGAGGCCAGTGGCAGAGCCAACTTGAAGCTCCCACAATCAGTGCAGGGCTGACCACTCTTCCTCCTGGGTCTTTGCCAAGGGAGTCCCTTTCTCTCTGAGATCTTGCTCAGGCCACCCCTATCCACAAGCCATGCACAGCTGCATGAGGAGTGGACAACTCTGCCTTTTGGGGACCTGGGTGTGGGGTGTGGGTGTCACAGAGACTCATTGTGAGGGACAGACAGCTCACATACACCAAAGTGCACACTAATTCATATATTCCTCTACATTATGAGCAGGTTTGGGCTTTCCTTAAGGTTTCTCAGATAGGTATATGGACATTTGGATTGGAAACTGTGAATTGGACACAAAACCAGGAGGGGTCTACATGATGCACCTCAGTAGTGGAGTGTGCACCTCTGTAGGGGAGTGTGCATCTCAGTAGGGGCGTGTGCACCTCTGTAGGGGAGTGTGCACCTCAGTAGAGGAATGTACACCTCCATAGAAGAGTGTGCACCTCATTAGGAGAGTGTGCACTTCAGTAAGAGAGTGTGTACCTCAGTAGGGCAGTGTGCACCTCAGTAGGGGAGTGTGTACCTAAGTAGGGCAGTGTGCACCTCAGTAGGGGAATGTGCACCTCAATAGGGGAGTGTGCACCTCTGTAGGGGAGTGTGCACATCAGTAGGGCTGTGTGCACCTCTGTAGGGCACTGTGCACCTCAGTAGGGGAGTGTGCACCTCAGTAAGGCAGTGTGCACCTCTGTAGGGGAGTGTGCATCTCTGTAGGGCAGTGTGCACCTCTGTAGGGGAGTGTACACCTTGGTAAGGGGGTGTTCACCTCTGTAGGGCAGTGTGCACCTTTGTAGAGGAGTGTACACCTCTGTAGGGCAGTGTGCTCCTCTGTAGGGGAGTGTGCATCTCTGTATGGGAGTGTGAACCTCAGTAGGGGAGTGTGCACCTCTGTAGAGGCGTGTGCACTTCAGTAGGGAGAGTGCACCTCTGTAGAGGAGTGTGCACATAACTGGAACATCCAAGCCATAATGAGGAAAGAGCAAGAACAGTAAAAGTGCTTGGGCAGACCAAAGTGGAAGCTCAGCCTAGAAACACCTGCAGGAAAGAGCAAAGAGCACCAGGGGAAGATCAGAGTAGTCAGAGCCTCGGCTCAGGACACAGAGACTCAGGACAGACAGCTGCCCCAGCTCACCCAGCTAGAAAGGCAAGAAGGAACCAAGCTCACAGATACCAGGAGGGAAGGTAAAGCAAAGGTAAAGTGGACATAAATGAAAGTGAATAAAATCTACAGAATATCAATGAAAAGAGCTTTCAATTTTAAAGATAAATAAAATGGAAAGATCTTTGGTGAGACTGATCAAGAAAAAAAGGACAGAAAATGCAAATAAATAAAATCAGAGAAAAAGGGAGATATAAAGGGAGACATTATAACCCATGCACAGAAATACAGGGTCATGAGGGGTCATTATGACATATTTGCCAGTGACCTGGAACGTCTGTTGGTGGACACAGAAGGTCCTTGAAAACTTACCAATGAGCTTTTGGAAACACTGATGAGCTCTCCTGTGAGCAAGGAGACCTGGTGATGATAAACCCAGTCTGATTCCCTATTAAAATTGGGAGCCATCTCACCACAAAGACATAAAGCTAATTTTGGCTTCACTATAAATTACTGCAAATTCTGAACTAGATTGGAAAGTCTGCCCGTGTCTTGAACTCACCCATGCCTGGCTCTCTCTGACCAGACAGCAGCCCTCTCTGAAACTTGAGGGATGCCTTATAAATCTTGGCCTTCCCTGGCCAGATAACAACCCTCTCTGAGGCTCTAATGACCTTCATAATTTCTGATGTCAGGGCCAGAAAAAAATGTAAACTAGTCTTTGTGTTATGCTCCTCAGAGCATATGTAATCCCCCTTTGTGTAACTTTCTGGGCTATAAAACTGAGCTACAGGAAAGCTGCAGTGCTGTCTTGTTCCCGTGGTTTTTGTTGGGAGAAGCAGCCTCTCTAGTTGAAATAATAAGCTTGCTCTATTTTGATTTTAATTGGAATCAGTGGTCTTTTCTTTGTGTCCTGGTCTAATATTTTTGTGGCCCCAGAAAGATGAACCTGCCAGACCAGACCCCAAGAACAGACTGCTAGGAATTCTCAATCCAGCCTTTGCTCCAGGGCTTTGGGCTGGAGAGCCACTCTAGGGGGTGCGACTCTTGAGAGGTTTCATGGTCTGGGAGTAAGCCTTTGGTCCTGAGTACTGCAGGGAACTGCCACCCTAAAACAATTAACAACCACCTGATAGAGGAAGCCTCCGTAGGTGAATTGCATCTTTATAACATCTGGTATTCAGTTTAGGGAGATCTATTGCGATCTGGCGAGGCTCATATATACTCCTGTCTGGGACAGTAATGAGATGTCGTTCTGTCCTCTGTACTGTTCTGTAGGTAGTTCTTCCGGAAGGGTAAAGAAGTGCGCAGGTGCTCCTACCTTGGAGCATAAGCAAGACTATGATTGCTCCTCAAGTTTTCAGTTTTGGCGCTGGGGTTTCTGTTTTCTTGTGTTTTGTTCTGTGTTCTATGTTTTTCTGCCTTTTTTTGTGTGAATACTGTGGTAAAAACTTAAGGAAATTGGACATCAAAATGGGTAATAAAGCAAGTAAGCCTGACACCCCTTTGAAATGGGGTGTCAGGCTTTGAAATGCGTTTTAATAAACTGCGATAAACTTTGTTAAGCAAGATTAGGAAAGCAATGTTTTCTTTTCTTCCCCTAGTTGGTTGCCTTAAGTACACCCACTGCAGAGGGAAATGCCAGCTGGGGATCTACGAACTCAATATCTCCCAAATTAACAAGTTAAAGTCCTTTAAAACCCCTTGTCCCTCCAGATCAAGAGACTCTCAACCTTTAGGGCAGAGTCCCCTGTGTTTCTCCTTTGTTAGAAAAGCAATAAACCTCCCTTTTTCTTTTTCTCAAAACCCTGTCCTCCTTTTAAATTGACATTAATTGGTTTCAAGGTCAGGAACCAAACTTTCAGTTACAAATTTTGACACCCCTAGGGGAATTCTAAAGCAGTCCCCAGTGTTGGAATGACTTTCAGTTTAAAGCTAGCAACTAGCAGCTATGAGCAGCTAAGAGTGCTTTAAGAGTCTACACTCATTCAGGCCTGATAGGAACACCTGCAGCATGGGATGCTCTGTTCTAGTGAGCCATTAGTGAAACTTCATCCTTAGCAATTGTGATTAGCATTGCCAAGCTGCCAGGCCAGGAAACTGATAGCCAGGAGCTTCAACATGGAACTTCTTAGAAACCCCCTTTCCTAGGGACAAAGACCCTTCCTGACGAAAGCAATATTTAGGGCATCCCCCTAGTGTGGTTACATTAGACATAAGATGATTGATTGGCTCATGGATACTATTTTGCTTGTGTTTGTTTGATAGGGACACCACACTCAAACCCTATACCAATTTTATGCATTCCAAAAATAAACTGAGCTAACAGAGGATGACCTGTTGGGGGTCTCCAGCCAGTTCTCTCACCAGCTCCCAGAGTCTGTGTGTTGATTCCACGTCTCTAACCCCCACCACAAGGTAGCCGAGCAACTAACTGACCAGAACCATAGCATGTTTGGCACCTCAATGTGTCTGTTCACACCCTCGAAACTCAGGACTGGCCATCCCATTGATTTCGGGTAGGATTTCGGTAGTAGACCCCATTTGTGTTCTGTGTTCAAATTCCTTGAAGGTGAGCAATGAATCCCCTCTTCTACCCCCTTTCCTTGTCCACGTCATACTGTTGGTACCCTGAATTGAGGCACACACCGTCATAAGGTTTGGTGTCATCTTATGTCCCCTCCTTCCCCCTGGTTCACGCCGTGAATTCACATAAGGGACTGGTCCTCCCAGTATTTGGAACCTTGGTTTTCTCTGTTAAAGGAAACTCTGCTCCGGAGACACCGTGTGGGCATATGGCCTTGATTTAACAAGTCAAGGAAGCCCCCCACTAAGTACAAAACTTTGGACCCTAAACACATCTTTTATTTGTCTTAGTCAGGGTCCTCCATGTCAGTGTCTTGGGCCCCTGTATTAGGCATCTTGTCAAGTCAAAGACATTGCTTTAAGATATATATATATATATATATATATATATATATATA
>NW_026005734.1:115451-117633 GCF_001458135.2 Marmota marmota marmota | reverse complement strand
TATATATATATATATATATATATGGAATTGTTCAGAAATATGATCCAAAGCCCACATGAATGGTTTCCTGACTTCTTATCTAGAGTAATCCAGGCACTTGGGAAGCTCATTCAACCTGGCCCTACTCAAGGCTCATTAGTTAAACAATTGGCATGGGAAGGAGCAACTGCAGGAAATAGGGCTGCAATTCCCCCAGTAGGTAGCGAATCCCTTTCAAAATTGATCTCTGCTACAAAGGAAATATCCCCCTCTTCAGGGCCCATTCAGGCATTAACGGCTGCCATTAACTATCAGTTAACAAAGATCTGATCCCATTAGCTAGGATTGAAATCAACCAGATCACATTAGAAGATTCTGTCCCAGGAATGATAGTGACCCAGACCCCCCACATCCAAGACTCTTTGTCCTAGAGGTAAGAAGGGCTATTATTGGGCAAGAGATTGCATACTCAGGACTTTAAACTCCCATCAGGACAGCTCTCAGCCCTGCCAGTAAGAGGGAAGAAACGTCCTCAAATCCATTGGATGCTGCCCATTTTGGACACCAAGATTGCAACTCAGCATCCATGATGACAAAGTGGAAGACAGTACTGGGTCCCCAAATTCAGGATGTTGGTGGGTTACAAACCACCAGGAGAGTCGTCTCCCCTGTTATCTGGCAGGACACCTATGGAGAGAAAGGTGCATTTTATCCTTTGATTAGAAGAAGTCCCTAACACCATATGGGGAAGGGACATATTGGAGGAAATGGATGCTGTCATAACTACTGATGATAAAGCCCTTTATGATAAAATTATGATACATGACAAAATAGGACTGTTGGGAGACCAGTGCCCTCCCAATTCTAGGGGCCACTATTCCACTGACCACTAAGCCAGATCCCATCCCCCTGGAATGGGACACCACAGATCACATCTGTGTGAAACAGTGTTCTAACCTAGAAACCAAATTAACAATTCTTAAGCAATTAGTTTAGGAGCAATTAGATCTTGGGCATATTGAACTCTCCACCAGCCCTCTTTCAAATCCCCAAGAAAAATGGGAAACATAGGTTACTTCAAGATTTAAGGCCAATAAATAAACATATAAAAAGATAGGTTCATTTCTATCAGGTATTCCTCATCCAGTCAGCATCCCAAGCAAATATTTTATCTTTTTCCATAGAACTCAAGGATTGCTTCTTTTCCATACCTATAGCACATCAGGACAGGCCTTTTTTTGCATTTATGGTGTGGGAACCTAACACCATGATACCTGCCCGGAGATATCACTGGACAGTCCTCCCACAAGGGATGAAAAATAGCTCTCCAATATGTCAGTTCTGTGTTTCTCATGTGACATGGCCTCTCACACAACATTTCCTGGTCATATATTATATGGATGACATTTTACTTGCTCATGCAGATTCTGATAAATTGTAAGTCTGCCTTAAGAAGTTGATGTCTAACTTTGACACTTTGGGCCTTCACGTAGCCACTGATAAAGAAACAAACTTTATTTTTAGAACCACACACGCCAAACAAAACACCTCCTCAGGAAAAAACCTTCAGAGCCCAACTGCCACCACCGGCTTCCCACAGGCCTCTCCACCTCCCCCCACTCCTCCTGCTCTTGAGGCCGATTGGCTGGGTCACGTGGGCCGAGCCAAAAATGTCCGCCAATGAGCAGCTCCATGGCCTGAAAGGGCAGGGAAACAGCCCAATGAGCATCACCGCAGAGGAGCCAATCAGTTGGCAGCTAGAAGTTGCTGGGGCTGCTGTGAGCCAATCATCAGCTGGCATCTGGAAGTCTGCTGGCAGCTGGAAGTTTGCTGGGGCCCCTTCGGCTGTGGCTCTCAACATCTCCCCCTCTCTGTTTAAACAGCAAGCATGTGGCTTAGGGACCGTGCCTGCCTTAGGTTGTCCAATAGTACATATGGTCCTTACCTGTTATCGGATGAGCTGACCTCAAGGCGTCAGCCTCCTGTCTTAGGTTGGTACCATTGCAATTGGATCTTACCCATCACTGACTACTGGTCCAGTATACAGCCACACTTGTGGATAGGTCTTTGTACCAGCGGGGGGGTGATATTCTTTGCCTCACCTCTGTTGGCCCCCAAATTTTAGCTGAATGACCATCACAAGCAGAAGGGAGGAAGATACACCAAGCCAATTGACGGCTCCTTTTGGAAAAATTGTACCACC
>NW_026005734.1:90586-110071 GCF_001458135.2 Marmota marmota marmota | reverse complement strand
TAAGGTACATTGTTAAGAAAATTGTTTTCTAAAAAAAAAGAAAGAAAAGAAAATTGTTTTCTTGCATTGTGAACTCACTTGTATGCATTGTGAACTATCTGTTGGTGCAGTGACTTGTGGTACTGTTGGGGTATTTATGCTGATGGTGTCATCGGTGGTACAATTTTTCCAAAAGGAACTGTCAATTGGCTTGGTGTATCTTCCTCCCTTCTGCTTGTGATGGTCATTCAGCTAAAATTTGGGGGCCAACAGAGGTGAGGCAAAGAACCTCACCCCGCCGCTGATACAAAGACCTATCCACAGGTGTGGCTGTATACTGGACCGGTAGTCAGTGACGGGTAAGATCCAATTGCAATGGTACCAACCTAAGACAAGAGGCTGACGCCTTGAGGTCAGCTCATCCGATAACGGGTAAGGACCATATGTACTATTGGACAACCTAAGGCAGGCACGGTCCCTAAGCCACATGCTTGTTGTTTAAACAGAGTGGGGGAGATGTTGAGAGCCACAGCCGAAGGGGCCCCAGCAAACTTCCAGCTGCCAGCAGACTTCCAGATGCCAGCTGATGATTGGCTCACAGCAGCCCCAGCAACTTCTAGCTGCCAACTGATTGGCTCCTCTGCGGTGATGCTCATTGGGCTGTTTCCCTGCCCTTTTAGACCATGGAGCTGCTCATTGGTGGAATTTTTTGGCTCTGCCCACGGGACCCAGCCAATCGGCTTCAACAGCAGGAGGAGTGGGGGGAGGTTGAGAGGCTTGTGGGAAGCCGGTGGTGGCAGTTGGGCTCTGAAGATTTTCTGGAGGAGCTGTTTTGTTTGGCGTGTGTGGTTCTAAAAATAAAGTTTGTTTCTTTTGACAAGTGGCTCCTAAATTGTGCCCAGCCAGACTGCGGCAACATAGCCACTGATAAAGTGCAACATTCTGCCCCATATGACTTTTTGGGATTACAGAATTGCTGCAAAAATACAACCCCTTAAACCTAATATGACTATTAAACCTCAATACTCAATGAGTTGCAACAGTTATGTGGTCAAATCAATTGGCTCTAGCCTTTTCTTTGTTTGCTTCCAGATGCACTAATGCCTCTGTTTGACTTGCTTAAAAAGGGGAAGGATCCTTCCTCCAAGATAAGGCTCACTCCTCAAGCAGAGACAACTGTTCAAATGATCAATGGCAGTCTCTTGAGGTTAGAGACACACAGATATAACCAGTCAAAACCCGTGTTAGGAATAATACTAATGACTTCTGGAGCACCACTTGGCATAATATGGCAAGCCCAGGGACCTCTATATTGTGTGCATCTGGCCTGGAGTGAATGTCATAAAATCACAGTTAGGCTAGAAAGTGTAATCCTTGTTGGGCTAAAAGTAAGATATTATTGTAACAAGATTTTTCACACAGAGACAGACACCTTGGTGTTACCATTAACATACATGGTTATTTCAACACTGCTACAGAATAATACTCTGTTTCAGACTTTACTGTCTGACTTCCCTGGACAAATTGATAATCACCTCCCCCCTGATAAGTTGCTCCAAATACTGCAAACCTTGGAGATTATAACTCCTAAGCATGCATTCCCTGCATCGCAGCCCATACCTTTACCACCATGTGATTTTAACAATGCAAACAAACACACCTTTGGTGTTATCCTGAAAATTCCCAATAAATAAGCCATCTCCCATGTGGAGCGCCACTCAGGCTCAGTACAACTGGGAGAACTTAGAGCAATAATACAGCCACTCCTTATGAGTGCAGACATTGCCAACAATATTTTTTCAGATAGTAAGTACTCTGTCCAGGTGGCAAAAGCAATTCCTCTGTGCAATTTTTAGACCCACAGGTAAACCTATTGATCAGGCTCTCCAGACCTTTAAGGATCTTACAGAAAACAGTAAATATCCATGGTTCATCTCACATATGAGGTCCCATGCAGGATTGCGTGGATTCATTGCTACAGGCAACTCTAAGGTGGACAAACTTATCTCCAATATGTCTAAGGATGCTGTACTGCAGGAAATGGACACATTTATTTCCTGCTCTCCTGTGTCGTTGCACTTGCTGGAGCAAACCCACATCCTGCACAATAAGTTTCACATGTCTGCAAATAATTTGAAGGCCTTGTTTTCTGACCTTACTATGACACAATTAAAGCATCTAGTCCAGGCTTGCAAGAATTGTGCCCCTCTGGCACCACTTGGACCTCTGCAAACACAGGGAGTGAAACTTTGAGGCTTCTCCCCTAATAAATTTTGGCAAATGGAGGTCACTCAAATCCCCTCCTCTGGTAAGCTCAAGTTTGTCCATGTTATCGTGGACACTTACTCCAAATACACATGCTATGGCACAGTCAGGAGAGAAAGCTTCAAATGCCATAAAGGCAATGGAAGCAGCAATGTTAATGCTTGGGGTGCCTTGGTCTCTAATACAGACAATGGACCAGCCTATACCTCACAGGAGTTCCAAAATTTCCTGGTGTCCTGGAAGATCACTCACACAACAGGCATTCCTTATAACCCACAAGGGCAAGGTATAGTGGAAAGGACTAACCGGACACTGAAGGAAACATTACAGAAACAAAAGAATGCTCATACATGTCTAGATCCTCACTTTGCATTGACACGTGCTCTCTTTGCTCTCAATTTTCTTACTTTTGACTCAAATGGGATAAGCTCTGCATACAAGCACTGGGGACCCTTTCCCTCCCTGACTCTAGTTCCCCTGGTATGGTGGAAAGTCCACTCACTAATGCATGGAAGGGCCACATCTTTGATTACTCAGGGTAGAGGCTTCACCTGTGTTTTTCTAGAGGATGCCTCTCACCCCATTTGGGTACCAGCAAGAAATGTCAGAGCAGCCACTGACAGGCAGGCCTCAGAAACCAAACCAAAAGGAAAAGAAGATATCATCAGGACCTCCCCACTGGAGGGCTCACAAGATAACCTGGGGTGATATCAAAGCCCTATAAAATCAAGCTCAGATCATGTCACCTGCTGGAGACTAGAGCCCTGGTACTCTCTTCTTTATTAGGTGTGTAATAATAACCTGCAACTCACAGGTAAGTGCACAAAAAGTAAGTATGGAGGATGAAAGGCCTCTGCCTAAAGGCTTGATAATACAAGGCCCTATGCTGGCCTGTCCAAGCGAAACAGACACACTTCAAAGTGTGTCCCATGAGGGAAAAAATTGCTTTGTAGATAGCTATCACTCATGAAAAGCTGTCTGTGGGATAGTTGTCCTCTAACAGAGAGCCTCTAGCACCATCTAGTGCAAAACCCCTTCAGTGAGGAAAATATTCATGCCACTGCAATTAAAAAAACATGAGAGCAATCCACGCTTAATTAATCGTGAACAAGATATTGTACATACTTCTCTCTCAAATCTTGCAGAATGCATCCCAAGGACAAAACTCAGGAGGACAACAGGAGCCCCCTGGATCAACATCATCCTAAGGCTTGTGGTCCTCTCAGCCACAATTACAACTGCCTCTCTTGCTGCTCCCCTGCACCCGACCAGAAGGACCATCCAGGGAAGTTTTCTCATCTCCCTCACCCTGAGCAGCCTGGCCGTGCACACTTTAGCCTCAACTCCAAGAGACACCCTTGGTGGCACTTCTGTATTTTCACTGGAGGAACCCAATAATCTGGTCAGTCCAGATGTCACCAGGGTCACATGCCCAGTTAGGGTCAGTGACCAGTTCCCAGAGCACCATCAGGCTCAGATCAGCTGATTTCTCTGCCTCTTTCTGTAACATCAAATTTGTGACTCATTCACCCTGAGCTCATGGCCAACACTGCAATACCAGAAAATCACTTTACTCAAATACTTACCCTCTTAGAATCTTCCCTCCTTCTAACACTGAGGAAGGACAAAGGGCACTATACCAACATCCCTGGATCTAATGTGAGTGCCAACTTGCCAACGTAGAAAAAATGTGGAATTCCTACACTAAATTGCCCCTGAAGGGCAGGAAGAAAGCTGAGAGAGGAGTGGGTGACCTCAGCTCACTGTGCACACTCTGGTCCTCAAGCCTCCCCAGGGTGTGGGTGCCAAGAGCATCAGCAAGTTCACCCATCATTCATATGTGAACTATTGAGTCAGCAAGTTCACCCATCATTCATATGTGAACTATTGAGATGGACTCTAGGACAGGGTGGGCACTGACATGAGCAGGGACAGAGCCCAGTGTGTCCCTCTTTGTGACCCTGCAATGCAGCCACAGTGACTGGAAACCGCGGCAGGTCCAAGACGCCTTCCCTGAACAGCCAGGTGTCCTGGGGCTTCTCAGGCTCAGGGTCAGCTCCCAGCAAGATGGGGTCAGTGTGGTCCTGGGCACAGCGTGTCTCAATGTCCTGAGGCCAGTGGCAGAGCCAAACTACAGCTCCCACAGTCCGTGCAGAGTTGACCACCCTCCCACCTAGGTCTGTGTCAAGGGAGCCCCTTTCTCTCCAAGACTTCCTCAGATCACTCCTCTACACAGGCTACACAGTTGCATGAGGAGTGGACACCTCTGCCCTTTGGGGCCATGGGTTGGGATTTTGGTGTCATAGAGCCTCATCATGAGGTTAGAGCTAACATACACCAAAGTTCATTCTGAATACACATGTTCTGTGCATTTAGACCAGGTTTAGGGCTTTATGTTGGCATCCCTCAGCTCAATCCTGCTTGTTTAGGGACAGAGAAAACCTTGTTGTGCCTGCTGATGGTGGCTTTAGACTATCAGCTGCATCCACGGTTTCTGTCACCTACATGGTGGCACAACCATCTGTTCATTAAGCTGTGACAAGACAGACTGTGCCTTGTCATTGTCAAAGGTCCCCTGTGGCTGGAAGTCTCAGATACAATGTGGGCTATGACCTCTACATGTGCAAAGTGCACAAATCAGTCATAGGAAGGTCATTGAGAACACTGGATTGGGAGGGTCACTGGGCAGGAGAACATCCAGACCCTTTTGAAAGTGGAGGGCATTCTCCAAGCCATGAGGTGTCCACACAGATCACGTGATGGCCCTGAGAAGTTCCCCTCATTGCCCAGAAAGCCTCAGCTAGAGGAGACTGTGCAGCCGCTGCTGAAGCAGAGCACACCTGACACACCTCACCTGGAGGGAAATGAGGGGTGTCCAAGGGGAGGAGGCTTCTCTAGGACCCCTATAGCTGGTGCTCTCAGGAGGAGCTCCTTGGTGAGGAGGCTCAGGACTGGGGTCAAGTTCCCTCCTCCCTCTGCACTTGCTCCTGGGCTGACCTGAGCTCCTGTGTGCTGAGCGCCCCCTGCTGGCCCTGTGCATCCTGCAGGAGGTTTGTGTCTGGGCTCACACTGAGGTCCCCTCACTGTGTCTCTGGCACAGTAATAGGTGGCTGTGTCCTGGGTGGTCAGGGAGCTCAGCTGCAGGGAGAACTGGTTCTTGGATGTGTCTCTGGAGATGGACACTCGACTCTTGAGGGATGGGCTGTAGTTAGTGCTACCACCACTATCTATGTGCCCTATGTACTCCAGCCCCTTCCCTGGGGGCTGACGAATCCAGCTCCAGCCATAACCACTGGTGATGGAGTTACCAGAGACAGCACAGGTGAGGGACAGGGTCTGTGATGGCTTCACCAGCCCAGGTCCTGTCTCCTGTAGCTGCACCTGGCACAGGACACCTGGGGACAAGGACAGTCACATCCTGTCAGTCACCTGCAGTCAAAACCTCCCCATGGACAGAGGTCTGACACTGGGGACACTCACCTTGAGGAGCTGTGACCAGGCACAGGACAAGACCCAGCAGCCTCATCTTCTAGACCACACCTGCCTTCCCAGAGACCTTAGCCCTCTCTGAGCAGAGAGCTGGGAGCTCCCACAGCCCAGAGGGCATTTGAACCCAGAGCAGGAGGAGGGATTTGCATGTGGGTGAGGCTCTTCTGATATCTGGAGAGGCTGAGGTCAGGCTGCCCACGTCCTCTGTGCTCCTGAGATGTGTCCCTGTCTTGAACCCAAGTGGAGCTTTACCTGTGAGAGGAGAGCAGGTGGTTTCAGGGGTGCTGGAGGCTGTCAGAGGGGGAGCCCACCCTCCTGAGCCCAGCCCCTCCCTCAGGACCCTGCTCCCTTCCTGGTGGGAGTCTCTCTCGCCACACCCTCTCAAGTTCTGGGTGTTGAGTGCTCAGTTCTGGGGCCAGCACATTGCTTTCTCTCCCACTGCCTGCTACTGTGACATGGTCCTTCTGTTCCTGGAGAACTTGTGACACTGTCATGTTGGTTCTGTGACATAGGTACAGCCTTCCTCATCTTCTAAATGTCCTGTAATCCAGGACACATCAGCACCAGCAGGGAGACTGGATGCAACATGTGATGGAGAGCATTTGGGAAGAGGAGGAGACAGACTGTCTAAGTGGCTGTCCCCAGAGGAGCTGTGCACTGACATGTGACTTCCTCTCTATGTCCAGCTCCCTCTTCATCTGCAGAGGTTTCTGGGGATTCCAAGGGATCAGCTCAGTGCAGGTCCCAGGTGAGGAGAGCCATTAGTGAGGGAAGCCACCCTCGATGAACCTCCTTAAGTCCTGATGCTCCAGGTTCTGAACAGTTATTGCATTCAGTCGGGCAGGGTAGTGCCAGGTCCAGTAACTTGGGTGCTCTCCCAGCTGGGATAACAGGGTGTGGCTCCAGGAGTAGGTGTCACCTGCTGGGGTTGAGTCACACTCACCTGTTCCTTTGTAATCCTAACTCTTCTGCATTTTTCAGATAGAAAATTCTAAGAAACAGCATCACCCAAAATAAAAGCCCACTTCTGAACGTGCCCCCTCTCTCCTGTCAGCTCCTCGTGACCTTCTCTTCTCCCCCTTTTGGGGAGCCTGAGGCTGGGAGATGGAGAAAGCCATCATGAAGCTTATAAAAGGTATTCTGTGTCTGTGTGGTACTTTGTGTCACCCCAAATTCACACAGTGACTTCAGTTCAGCTGCCTGTGCTGGACGGGGGTGCAATGTAGAGCAGCCCAGGCCCAGGATGCTGTGTCTGAACCCTCAGCAGTGACAGTCACCTGCCTGTCAGATTCCAGCCCCATCCTCCCCACATGTCTCACTTGGAAATGTGTCTGCAGATCCAGGGGCCAGCCCTGCTCTGGTCCCAGGAGCAGTGCCCATTCTCCATCATCCTCAGGAGGGAGGATGGAGGGAATGTTGGGGACACTCCTGCCCCAGGGAAGACGGGGTGCACAGCTGAGCAGTCAAAATGCTGCCAACAAAACCGAGGGTCCCTCACAGCAGTGGACTTAGTAGAAGACCCTGCTCTTTGGAGTAAGGAAACATCTGACCAGCCACAGTGCCCAGTCCTTGTCTTATCTCTGCTCATTTCCATGTTACCTGTGGGGTCGTTTCCTGAGTAGCATGAGCCATACTCCTGGTGTCCACCCAGAACATTCCTGGGCAGAGCTCAGTGTGCTTCCTGAGGAGGGTCCTCCTGCAGGTAGGCATCCACCTTGGGCCTGTCCTCTCCTGAGCCCCAGGTGCTGCCGTCTGTTGGCTCCCCTGTGAGGTCAGGGGCCATCAAGGGAAACCAGACCTCATGTGCTCAGTGCAGAGACTGAGCCAGGGCCCCAAGGTACTGTGTCTGTTCCCCTCATCAGTGACACAGCTACCACTCTTTGGTATTTATCCAAAAGACCCCAAATCAGCACAGCACAGCTATCTAGCCACATCAGTGTTTATACCAGTGGGCCTGAAAAGAGCTACATAACATAACTTTCCCAGATGTCCATCAACAGATGAGTGGATAAAGGGAAGGTGGTGTATGCACAGAACAGTGTTTCACTCAGCCACAGGGAAGAGGGAAAATATGGCATTTCCTGGTCAATGGATGGAACTGGAGAATATCAAGTCTATTAAGCCAGAATCAGAGGAAGAAATGTCAACGGTTTAATCTCAAATGCGAATTGCAAATCACAAAAGGGGAAAGTCCTGGGAGGAGTCCCCTGGAAACAGAAGAGGGAGCAGGAGGAGAGGAAGGGGATCAAGGGTGAGGTAGGGGAACAGAAATGGGACAAGCAGTGGAATGACACTGACGAAGCATTCCTGTGTCCTGTGTGAGGATGGCACAGTGGATGTCCCCTTTATGTGCTCTAAGAGGCACTAATGAAACCAAATTACAGAAAAGACCTGTCAAGAAAAGAAAGGGAAAAAGGGTCAGGGGGGAGGGGTAAAGAGGAGGGGAGGGAAAGGGAGATGGCAGGGGACTGAAATGGAGAAATTTTGTCCCATGATTTTGTAGTTGTGTCCAATTGAAATACAGTATTATTTATAATTATGGTGCAACAATGAAAAAAAAAGAAAGTACAAATTAAAAACCCAAAATGTTATCTTCAGAGATTAGTAAGAAAATTAAGTCCAGAGAGCTCTCCTAGAAAGCTGGATCATGGAGAGGAGAGGCCCCCAGAGGGAGGAAATCTGCCCCACCCCCTCTGCACCTGCTCCTGGGCTGACCTGAGCTCCTGTGTGCTGTGCGCCCCCTGCTGGCTTTGGGCACCCTGCAGGAGGTTTGTGTCTGGGCTCACACTGAGGTCCCCTCACTGTGTCTCTAGCACAGTAATAGGTGGCTGTGTCCTCGGTTCTCAGACTGCTCATTTGCAGGTACAGTGTGTTCTTGGCATCCTCTCTGGAGATGGTGAATCGGTCTTTTACAGATGCAGCGTATACTGTGCTGTAACTATTAGCTTTGTTTCTTATATGAGCAACACACTCCAGCCCCTTCCCTGGGGACTGGCGGACCCAGTCCATGTAGTAATCACTGAAGGTGAATCCAGAGGCTGCACAGGAGAGTCGCAGGGAACCCCCAGGCTGCACCAGGCCTCCCCCAGACTCCACCAGCTGCACCTCACACTGGACACCTGCAAACACAGAGGCAGCCTGGTCAGGACACCGTCACTCATCCACTCTTTCTCTCATTCCTGTCCACTCACACACTCAATATCTCTGTTTCTCCATCAATTACCTTTGAAAACAGCCACCAGGAAAACCCAGCTGAGCACACTCTCCATGGTGAGCAGCTGTGTTCAGTCCTGGTCACTGAGTGGGCTGAGCTGGGAGTCCAGGGCTGGGCTCCTGTGCAGAGCTGCAGGGTCAGGTGGGCTGGTTTTCATGAGCAGAGGGAGGCCCTATTTGCATGTCCTCCTGCTATATAGCAGCTCTGGGTGGAGGCCCAGGTAGAATAGCTCTGAGAGCAGATGGGAGTGTCATGGGCAGGATGGTGGACAGAGGAGCATTCAGGAGGGGAGAATTTTTTAAATTTTGATTTTGTTGTCTTTCATTTTAATTTATTTATTAAAAAGAAAAAAAATCTAATAATGGAATATTAGTGTTAACTCTCTTCCCTTAGAGGTATGTGTGCGGGTTCACTGTGTACAATCGCTCAGTTTTAGCAAGATTGACTGGTTTTCTGGTCTTTTGCTTTCACCCTGGACACGACTGCTGCCCTGACCCTCCTCCAGCCCCCACGTGCACACACTGGTGAGGTCCTCAGAAACATCCTGCATTGGAAATGTGCTGTGTGTCTTCTCCCCTCTGCTGCCACCTGCTCTCTAGGGAGGTGTCCAGCTGAGGGCCTCAGAGGCTCCCTACAGGGGGAAGGCTGTGCCTCCCTGTGAGGGCCTCCTTCAGCTCAGGAGCATCCAGTTGGCACAGAGCCCTCAGGTACACATGCTGCTGCCATCTGTGGTGGGCACAGGGCATAAGTGTGGGCAGAGAGAAACCCAGGCTCTGTCCTCACTTTCAGTTGTCATGGGCTGAGTCCACAGGGGGCCACATATGAGGAGGTCCCCTGTTGTGAGGGGCCACATCCCCATGGACATGGTGCTGTGTCAAAGCACAATTTTAATTCATCCTCATTCACTCTCAGCTTGTGTCTGTGTATCTATCATCCACCAAACAACTACCATCTCCCACCTATCTATATAGGATCTATTAAGGGTTGTATATCTATCTATCTATCTATCTATTATCTATCTATCTATCCATCCATCCATCTATCTTCTTGGTCTCATCCTCCATTCCCCCCCTGGGCACTGTAGGCTTGTGGGACGCAGGGTCTCTCTCTGGAAGAACTGCCTTGGTGTCTTTCAGGAAGCACAACCACCTGCCACTAATGTAGCTGTCCTGTCACCCTCAGCATGTCCATGAGGGTGGAGAGAATGGAGAGGACAGATGACACCCTGGTCCTGGTCACCTGGATTCCCCCAGGGCTGGTAGAGTCTTCCTGGCATCCTGAGCCCCAGTGAGACCCCAGCACCACTCAGGGGCCCAGCCCCGTCTGCCACTCTTTGCCTCCTGCCTCCTGCCATGTGGTGCTGCAGCCTCAGGAGTCCTGGTCAGGAGCAGCACCTGGGTGTTTGCACCCTGGTCTCCAGAACATGCTGCAGCACAGCTCTCTCCTTGGGCACCGTCAGCCTCAGGAGCTGCTCAGAGCAGCACAGACTGGACTCAGCCTCACAGGTGCTGGGGCCTGAGGTGGTCATAGTGAACATCTAAAGGTGTGGACACAGCCCTGGGACTGGGTAAAGGGTTGGTCTGTGCCAACTCTGATCTGGGAGCTGGAATAGTCACCAAGGATCCAACCTGGCAGCACCCATGAAGCTCACCCTGCAGGCACACAGGGTGCCAGAGTGTGGAGGTGGGTCATCTCCTCCTGCCTTCCAGGGGGTGCCTGGGTAGGCCTCAGTTCACGCAGAGCTTTGTAGGTGTGGCCCCTACAGTCCCCATTTGCCATGCAATTGGAGCCTGGGAGCATGACTTTTAAGGCCCAGCAGTGGTGGTCTGCCAGCTGCAGGTCCAGTGTGGAGAGCAGCAGTCAGGGAACCCACCCTGTGCAGTGTGGCCTGAGGCCGGCAAACATATGGTGTGGGTCAGCCTGAGGCTTGGGGACAGGACCTCTGCCCAGTGTGCACATCAGGTGGGAAGTAGAGTTCATGAGGCCTGTCCTGAACTAAAGTCCCATGAGTGTTGAGGACCTTTTCATGATCACCATGTTGTCCTTTAAATGAGATGTGGAAAATACGCTGTCCACAGGGGAAGAATCACATTATTTAACAAGAATGGCATCCTGTCCCTGCTGGCCCTGGGCATGGCCAGGACCATAGCACATGGACCTAGCTGAAATGGGTCAAGCAGAGGGAGACCATCACCACACCATCACTCATGTGGGGAAGCTACTGCATCAGGTCCTGGAAAGAGAGAGGACAGTGGCCCCTGGAGATGGGAAGGTGCAGGGAGGGTGAGGGTGAGGGTGGGTGGTGAGGGCCACGTGCAGAGAGGGCCTTGTCCTGGGGCTCTGCAGCTCACAGGGCACCTGTGGCCCACAGCCAGGCTGTGCTTCACAGTGACTGGGGCAGAGCAGCTGGTGGGCTCCCCACACCCAGGAGGGACAGGTGATGGACAGCTGGGTGTGCACAGCCTGGGACCCACCATGGCGCCTGGCACCCCTGTGTCAGGGTGCTGTCCTCTGCCTCACTAGAGCTAGGTTTAAGTATAAGTGTAAAAATACAGCTGCAATAACCAGGTGTTGTCTGATTGAGAGAGATGCTGACATTCTTAATCATGTTAACAATGAAACACCATCACACATAAAAGAAAACAAAATACAACATATAAATTTTATAATCAGGTTTTTAAAAATATATTCAACTGTCAATTCCTAAATCTAATTTACTTACCTGAGTACAATTGTTATAGTCAGAAATGTGAGCTTAAGCAATCAAACACAGAGTCTCTACAAGTCAGGGGCACAGTGTTTAGAGGAGATAATCCCTGCATCCACCAGGCTCAGGCATGAGCTGAGAGAGGCCCCCAGAGCAAGTCCTGAGGTTTCAATGAGACAAAGCAGACAGAAAATAGACCAATGGGAAAGATAGGTATTGGTTCTGCCTTTGTTCAGATGAAATATCCCTTTTGTTTACTAAATTACAATAAATTGTACAAGGCTAAACTATTGTTCAGGTTTGTCACAGGTCACCAGAGGTATACAACAAAGGAACATTAGTGTATTTGTATTTAATGTGAAGAAAAATATAGAGATAATTGCAGAGATGATATCAGGCAGGAAAATTTCAGGTAGGAAATATGGGCAGGAAGCAACCACTCTGCTATAAAATTTTGCTTATGTATCTATAAATTTGTCAAAATGAACCACACATTTTACACAATTATATCCAAAATACAATATTAAAATATAGAGAAACTTGGAAGTATCATTGACAGAAATATAAGTGGCACAAGTTGTTATAAAATATAACACTCTAATTTGGCAAGTTACAAATTTATTATGCAAAATCAATACTAAAACTCTAAACACATATTTTGAAAATACACAAATGATTAATTCTGTGGAATGAACAAATACTAGCTTAGGACAATCTGGGATATAAATATTTCCACTGCTCATCCTCACCCAGACTGAAGCTGGACTCTCAGGACAGGGTGGGCACTGATGTGAGGAGGGACAAAGCCCAGGTGACCCTGTCTGTGGTCCAGCAATGCAGCCACAGTGGCTAGAAACCCAGGCAGGCTCCAAGCTGTATCTCCCAAGCAGACAGGTGTCCTGGGGCTTTCAGGATTGGGGTCACCTCACAGAAGATGGGGTCAGAGTGGTCCTGGGAACAGCGTTTCTTGAGAGTCCTTAGGCCAGGGGCAGAGCTGACGGGCAGTCAGACCTAGAGAAGAAACACCTCCATGCACAGCTGACCACCCTCTCTCCTGGGTCTTTGCAAATGGAGACTCTGTCTCTCCAAGACCTTGATCAGGTCACCTCTGTCCACAGGACATGCACAGGTTTATGAGGAGTAGGAGTGTCCACACTTTGAAGCCCTGGGTGTGAGGTGTGGATGTCATAGAGGCTCATCATGAGGGAAAGACAGCTCCGGCACATCAAGGTTTACTCTGAATATACACATTTATATTCATTTTAATAAGTTTTAAGGTTTTCTGTCAACATTTCTAGCTCACTCCATGGATATTTGTGTCAGATAATTTCTTTCTGTGGTCTCTTAAAAACTAGAAGCCAGGACAATTCATCCTTAACAGGTGAAAACAACGTCCTCCAGACATTGCCAATTGTCCCCAGGGGTACAAAGTTCTGGCACTAAGTGGGCTCCAATAAGAAGTGTGCATGTGACCTGATCAAAGGAAGGACAGTAGAAGATGTGGGAATGGAAAGGAGTCATGGGAAGGGGACAGAGGATCCACCTGAACAGGCAGGACTAAGACATGGCGTCAGGAGTTTGTAAAGTTCAGCAGGTGTGGGGGAACTCACCTTTATCCCCGGGGACACTGAGGGCTGAGGCAGGAGAATCATAACTTCAAGGTCAGCCTGGGCATCTCAGGGAGAACCTGTCTCCAAATAAGACACAAATGAGCCAGGAATGGAGCTCAAGGGTGAAGCACTCTGGATTCAATCCCCAGGGCTGAAAAGAAAAAAAAAATGTAAACTTCACTTTAAAGGCGCTGTTCAGGAAACGTCACTGAAAAGTAACCTCCATCTGCAAAATTGCCTGGTCTGTGCTGAGAGAATTCCAGACAAGCAAGACCTAGAGAAGAATCACCTCACAGAGGGTCTGGCAGAAGAGGGACCTCAAGAATCTGCAGGCAAGGTGGAGTCAGGAGGTGCTGGGTGGGCAGGGACCTCAGGGCCTGAGCTGAGCTGCTCCCTCCTCCCTCTGCACCTGCTCCTGGGCTGACCTGAGCTCCTGTGTGCTGAGCGCCCCCTGCTGGCCCTGGGAGCCCTGCAGGAGGTTTGTGTCTGGGCTCACACTGAGGTCCCCTCACTGTGTCTCTAGCACAGTAATAGGTGGCTGTGTCCTCTGCTCTCAGACTGCTCATTTGCAGGTACAGTGTGTTCTTGGAGTTCTCTCTGGAGATGGTGAATCGGCCCTTCACAGAGTTGGCATAGTTTGTTGTACCACCACTTGGGTTAATTTCTCCAACCCACTCCAGCCCCTTCCCTGGAGCCTGGCGGACCCAGCTCATCCCATAGCTACTAAAGGTGAATCCAGAGGCTGCACAGGAGAGTCGCAGGGAACCCCCAGGCTGCACCAGGCCTCCCCCAGACTCCACCAGCTGCACCTCACACTGGACACCTGCAAACACAGAGGCAGCCTGGTCAGGACACTGTCACTCATCCACTCTTCCTCTCACTCCTGTCCACTCACACACTCAGGATCTCTGGTTCTCCATTCATTACCTTTGAAAACAGCCACCAGGAAAACCCAGCTGAGCACACTCTCCATGGTGAGCAGCTGTGTTCAGTCCTGGTCACTGAGTGGGCTGAGCTGGGAGTCCAGGGCTGGGCTCCTGTGCAGAGCTGCAGGGTCAGGTGGGCTGGTTTTCATGAGCAGAGGGAGGCCCTATTTGCATGTCCTCCTGCTATATAGCAGCTCTGGGTGGAGGCCCAGGTAGAATAACTCTGAGAGCAGATGGGAGTGTCATGGGCAGGATGGTGGACAGAGGAGCATTCAGGAGGGGAGAATTTTTTAAATTTTGATTTTGTTGTCTTTCATTTTAATTTATTTATTAAAAAGAAAAAAAATCTAATAATGGAATATTAGTGTTAACTCTCTTCCCTTAGAGGTATGTGTGCGGGTTCACTGTGTACAATCGCTCAGTTTTAGCAAGATTGACTGGTTTTCTGGTCTTTTGCTTTCACCCTGGACACGACTGCTGCCCTGACCCTCCTCCAGCCCCCACGTGCACACACTGGTGAGGTCCTCAGAAACATCCTGCATTGGAAATGTGCTGTGTGTCTTCTCCCCTCTGCTGCCACCTGCTCTCTAGGGAGGTGTCCAGCTGAGGGCCTCAGAGGCTCCCTACAGGGGGAAGGCTGTGCCTCCCTGTGAGGGCCTCCTTCAGCTCAGGAGCATCCAGTTGGCACAGAGCCCTCAGGTACACATGCTGCTGCCATCTGTGGTGGGCACAGGGCATAAGTGTGGGCAGAGAGAAACCCAGGCTCTGTCCTCACTTTCAGTTGTCATGGGCTGAGTCCACAGGGGGCCACATATGAGGAGGTCCCCTGTTGTGAGGGGCCACATCCCCATGGACATGGTGCTGTGTCAAAGCACAATTTTAATTCATCCTCATTCACTCTCAGCTTGTGTCTGTGTATCTATCATCCACCAAACAACTACCATCTCCCACCTATCTATATAGGATCTATTAAGGGTTGTATATCTATCTATCTATCTATCTATTATCTATCTATCTATCCATCCATCCATCTATCTTCTTGGTCTCATCCTCCATTCCCCCCCTGGGCACTGTAGGCTTGTGGGACGCAGGGTCTCTCTCTGGAAGAACTGCCTTGGTGTCTTTCAGGAAGCACAACCACCTGCCACTAATGTAGCTGTCCTGTCACCCTCAGCATGTCCATGAGGGTGGAGAGAATGGAGAGGACAGATGACACCCTGGTCCTGGTCACCTGGATTCCCCCAGGGCTGGTAGAGTCTTCCTGGCATCCTGAGCCCCAGTGAGACCCCAGCACCACTCAGGGGCCCAGCCCCGTCTGCCACTCTTTGCCTCCTGCCTCCTGCCATGTGGTGCTGCAGCCTCAGGAGTCCTGGTCAGGAGCAGCACCTGGGTGTTTGCACCCTGGTCTCCAGAACATGCTGCAGCACAGCTCTCTCCTTGGGCACCGTCAGCCTCAGGAGCTGCTCAGAGCAGCACAGACTGGACTCAGCCTCACAGGTGCTGGGGCCTGAGGTGGTCATAGTGAACATCTAAAGGTGTGGACACAGCCCTGGGACTGGGTAAAGGGTTGGTCTGTGCCAACTCTGATCTGGGAGCTGGAATAGTCACCAAGGATCCAACCTGGCAGCACCCATGAAGCTCACCCTGCAGGCACACAGGGTGCCAGAGTGTGGAGGTGGGTCATCTCCTCCTGCCTTCCAGGGGGTGCCTGGGTAGGCCTCAGTTCACGCAGAGCTTTGTAGGTGTGGCCCCTACAGTCCCCATTTGCCATGCAATTGGAGCCTGGGAGCATGACTTTTAAGGCCCAGCAGTGGTGGTCTGCCAGCTGCAGGTCCAGTGTGGAGAGCAGCAGTCAGGGAACCCACCCTGTGCAGTGTGGCCTGAGGCCGGCAAACATATGGTGTGGGTCAGCCTGAGGCTTGGGGACAGGACCTCTGCCCAGTGTGCACATCAGGTGGGAAGTAGAGTTCATGAGGCCTGTCCTGAACTAAAGTCCCATGAGTGTTGAGGACCTTTTCATGATCACCATGTTGTCCTTTAAATGAGATGTGGAAAATACGCTGTCCACAGGGGAAGAATCACATTATTTAACAAGAATGGCATCCTGTCCCTGCTGGCCCTGGGCATGGCCAGGACCATAGCACATGGACCTAGCTGAAATGGGTCAAGCAGAGGGAGACCATCACCACACCATCACTCATGTGGGGAAGCTACTGCATCAGGTCCTGGAAAGAGAGAGGACAGTGGCCCCTGGAGATGGGAAGGTGCGGGGAGGGTGAGGGTGAGGGTGGTGGTGGGGGCCATGTGCAGAGAGGGCCTTGTCCTGGGGCTCTGCAGCTCACAGGCCACCTGTGGCCCACAGCCAGGCTGTGCTTCACAGTGACTGGGGCAGAGCAGCTGGTGGCTCCCCACACCCAGGAGGGACAGGTGATGGACAGCTGGGTGTGCACAGCCTGGGACCCACCATGGCGCCTGGCACCCCTGTGTCAGGGTGCTGTCCTCTGCCTCACTAGAGCTAGGTTTAAGTATAAGTGTAAAAATACAGCTGCAATAACCAGGTGTTGTCTGATTGAGAGAGATGCTGACATTCTTAATCATGTTAACAATGAAACACCATCACACATAAAAGAAAACAAAATACAACATATAAATTTTATAATCAGGTTTTTAAAAATATATTCAACTGTCAATTCCTAAATCTAATTTACTTACCTGAGTACAATTGTTATAGTCAGAAATGTGAGCTTAAGCAATCAAACACAGAGTCTCTACAAGTCAGGGGCACAGTGTTTAGAGGAGATAATCCCTGCATCCACCAGGCTCAGGCATGAGCTGAGAGAGGCCCCCAGAGCAAGTCCTGAGGTTTCAATGAGACAAAGCAGACAGAAAATAGACCAATGGGAAAGATAGGTATTGGTTCTGCCTTTGTTCAGATGAAATATCCCTTTTGTTTACTAAATTACAATAAATTGTACAAGGCTAAACTATTGTTCAGGTTTGTCACAGGTCACCAGAGGTATACAACAAAGGAACATTAGTGTATTTGTATTTAATGTGAAGAAAAATATAGAGATAATTGCAGAGATGATATCAGGCAGGAAAATTTCAGGTAGGAAATATGGGCAGGAAGCAACCACTCTGCTATAAAATTTTGCTTATGTATCTATAAATTTGTCAAAATGAACCACACATTTTACACAATTATATCCAAAATACAATATTAAAATATAGAGAAACTTGGAAGTATCATTGACAGAAATATAAGTGGCACAAGTTGTTATAAAATATAACACTCTAATTTGGCAAGTTACAAATTTATTATGCAAAATCAATACTAAAACTCTAAACACATATTTTGAAAATACACAAATGATTAATTCTGTGGAATGAACAAATACTAGCTTAGGACAATCTGGGATATAAATATTTCCACTGCTCATCCTCACCCAGACTGAAGCTGGACTCTCAGGACAGGGTGGGCACTGATGTGAGGAGGGACAAAGCCCAGGTGACCCTGTCTGTGGTCCAGCAATGCAGCCACAGTGGCTAGAAACCCAGGCAGGCTCCAAGCTGTATCTCCCAAGCAGACAGGTGTCCTGGGGCTTTCAGGATTGGGGTCACCTCACAGAAGATGGGGTCAGAGTGGTCCTGGGAACAGCGTTTCTTGAGAGTCCTTAGGCCAGGGGCAGAGCTGACGGGCAGTCAGACCTAGAGAAGAAACACCTCCATGCACAGCTGACCACCCTCTCTCCTGGGTCTTTGCAAATGGAGACTCTGTCTCTCCAAGACCTTGATCAGGTCACCTCTGTCCACAGGACATGCACAGGTTTATGAGGAGTAGGAGTGTCCACACTTTGAAGCCCTGGGTGTGAGGTGTGGATGTCATAGAGGCTCATCATGAGGGAAAGACAGCTCCGGCACATCAAGGTTTACTCTGAATATACACATTTATATTCATTTTAATAAGTTTTAAGGTTTTCTGTCAACATTTCTAGCTCACTCCATGGATATTTGTGTCAGATAATTTCTTTCTGTGGTCTCTTAAAAACTAGAAGCCAGGACAATTCATCCTTAACAGGTGAAAACAACGTCCTCCAGACATTGCCAATTGTCCCCAGGGGTACAAAGTTCTGGCACTAAGTGGGCTCCAATAAGAAGTGTGCATGTGACCTGATCAAAGGAAGGACAGTAGAAGATGTGGGAATGGAAAGGAGTCATGGGAAGGGGACAGAGGATCCACCTGAACAGGCAGGACTAAGACATGGCGTCAGGAGTTTGTAAAGTTCAGCAGGTGTGGGGGAACTCACCTTTATCCCCGGGGACACTGAGGGCTGAGGCAGGAGAATCATAACTTCAAGGTCAGCCTGGGCATCTCAGGGAGAACCTGTCTCCAAATAAGACACAAATGAGCCAGGAATGGAGCTCAAGGGTGAAGCACTCTGGATTCAATCCCCAGGGCTGAAAAGAAAAAAAAAATGTAAACTTCACTTTAAAGGCGCTGTTCAGGAAACGTCACTGAAAAGTAACCTCCATCTGCAAAATTGCCTGGTCTGTGCTGAGAGAATTCCAGACAAGCAAGACCTAGAGAAGAATCACCTCACAGAGGGTCTGGCAGAAGAGGGACCTCAAGAATCTGCAGGCAAGGTGGAGTCAGGAGGTGCTGGGTGGGCAGGGACCTCAGGGCCTGAGCTGAGCTGCTCCCTCCTCCCTCTGCACCTGCTCCTGGGCTGACCTGAGCTCCTGTGTGCTGAGCGCCCCCTGCTGGCCCTGGGAGCCCTGCAGGAGGTTTGTGTCTGGGCTCACACTGAGGTCCCCTCACTGTGTCTCTAGCACAGTAATAGGTGGCTGTGTCCTCTGCTCTCAGACTGCTCATTTGCAGGTACAGTGTGTTCTTGGAGTTCTCTCTGGAGATGGTGAATCGGCCCTTCACAGAGTTGGCATAGTTTGTTGTACCACCACTTGGGTTAATTTCTCCAACCCACTCCAGCCCCTTCCCTGGAGCCTGGCGGACCCAGCTCATCCCATAGCTACTAAAGGTGAATCCAGAGGCTGCACAGGAGAGTCGCAGGGAACCCCCAGGCTGCACCAGGCCTCCCCCAGACTCCACCAGCTGCACCTCACACTGGACACCTGCAAACACAGAGGCAGCCTGGTCAGGACACTGGCACTCATCCACTCTTCCTCTCACTCCTGTCCACTCACACACTCAGGATCTCTGGTTCTCCATTCATTACCTTTGAAAACAGCCACCAGGAAAACCCAGCTGAGCACACTCTCCATGGTGAGCAGCTGTGT
>NW_026005734.1:62333-84580 GCF_001458135.2 Marmota marmota marmota | reverse complement strand
TTAACCCAGAAATTCCCCAAGTAAAAGAAAACCACCTCATCTATTCCAAGATTTCTCTGATGCCCCACTCCCTGGGCACGTGATTCCCTGTGACACCAAACACCTCCTAGAATCTCAAAGCTGGTGCTGGCATTTTCTTTGTATTTTTAGAATCATAACATTGATGTAACACAGGGATCTGAGGTCCACCTGCCACATCACAATCTCCAGGTTTGTGACTGAGCATCAGTTGGTGGTTGTGTGAGCACATGGCATCCCATGGCCACAGATGCCCTCCATGTAGGAAGCTCACCCTACAGGGCCTGGCTGGGCAGCTGCAGTCAGAGGAGAACTGCAGAGGACACAGTCCTGAGGCCCAGCCCCCACTCTTGCCTGAGTGTGTCAGGGTGGCCATGCAGACAGCCTGCCCAGCACCACTCAGGTCCAGTCCACGTCTTCACCTGCCTTTCCCCAGAGAGCTCACCCTGCCCATGGCTTCCCTTCTGCCCCTCTGCCCAATGCCATGATGCCACAGCCAACTACAGGACAGGGGGATGGCCCAGGTCCCAGCAGGTCTGCCAAGACTGCACCTGGGAGAAGTAAACAGCAGGCACAGAGACATGGCAGGATGGACTGATGGTGACTAACAATGAATGAAGGAGCAGAGCCAGGGCAGGGGACCTCAGTATGGTCTTGCAACACATGAGAGGAGAACTGATGGGAAACCACCTTAGGAGGCCAGACACAGGCTGGTCCAAAACCCAGATGACCACAGTGAGGCCAACTGCAGTCCAACAGCCATGATGAACCAGGGGCTGGAACTCTGCAGAGAAGTCCTGGCAGGCTGGAGCTGAAGGGCAGGGCACAGTGAGAGAGCCACACCTTGACAAGGGCCACCTGCCTGGGGTGCAGGGACAGCTAAAGGAGCAGCCCACTGTGGTTCCCTCCTCATCACAGCAGAGGCCAATGTCACAAGAGCATCTCAACTAACCTAGAATATACCACTGGGCGAAATCCAGCACTTTCCATGATGAAAGGAACCGGCAAGTTACTCAGAGGAAGAACAGCACAGTGAGGGTCATTTGTGAAAAACACACAGCAAATCCACTTCAGTGGGAGACCCTGAGTGCTCTTCCCTGAGACCTTCCTGGGCAAGGAAGGACCCTCAGCCTTCCTCTTCCACAAAGAGCTGGAACCTAGCCAGGGATTTATCCAGTAAGAATGTTGGAGAATGTCATCCAAGTCAGAAAGGATGAAATTACCCATGTCTGTTGGTGAATGATGTGAACATGCAGAGTTGGAACATGAGAGAATAAACCAATACAAAAATGATCAGGGATGTCAGTGGGAAGGCAGGGCCTGCAGAAGGTTCTGCACAGCACAGGAGACAAGTAAGTGCAGGGAGAGAGAGCCTAGAGATTGGGTGAGCCCTCTGCCCCACTTCTCAGGCCGATAGTAGTACCCAGAATATATAAAGAGCTCAAAAACCTTCACCTCCCCAAACAAATGATCCACTTATTAGATGACAAAGAACTAACCAGACATTTCTCAATAGAAGAGAAACAAATGATCAATGAATATGTGAATAAAAGCTCATATGTCTAACAGTTAGGGAAATTCCAATGACAGTGACAATGAGGTTCCTTGTCACTTCACCAGAATGACAGTTATCAAGAATACAAGTAATAACAGGAGCTGGAGAAAACCTGGGGAGAGGACCCTCACACCTTGTTGGTGGACAGCAGATGAGAACCACCCTGAGGAGAACAGGGTGGAGACCCCTCAGAACAACAGGGATTAAGCCACAGTGGGACACAGCTCTCCTGATGCTTGGTATTTACCCCAAAGACCCCAGTCAGCACAGTGCAGGGACACGGCCACTGCAGGGCTTATACAGTGCAATTCCCAAGACCAGGTTATGCAACCAGCCCAGGGGCCCTTCACTAGTGGATGGATAAAGGAAATGTGGGTCATGTGCCAACACTGCAGCTCTGCTCAGCCAATAGGAGGAGTGAGATGATGGTGAGTGGACGGAGCTGGAGGACATTAGGGAAGAGGAATGAGAGAGGCTCAGGGAGTCAGGTGAGTGTTGGCTGTCCTCTGTGGGAGCTGCCAGAAATAAGGGAGATAAAGGAAGGGGAACCCCAAGAGCATAGAAGATGTCAGTGGGGATCAGGAAGTGACTAAGGGAGAGGGAGGAGGGACAGGAGAACGTAGGGGCCAGGTGTGAGCTGAGCAGATATTATTGGTCAATTCTGCACACGTGGGAGTCCTGCACCTGTGGGAGTGAACCACTGTGAGTTTCTTATGTATATATATCCATCAATACACGTACATTTGTATATATGCATATACACAGTGTTAATTTAATTATAAGTATAAAAATATGGAGACTGATCAGTAGGGTAAAGTGATTGGAGGGTAGGAAGGGAAGACAGAGGAGATGCTGGGACAGAAAAATCGCTTTTATATTTAATGAATGTTTGTGTTTATGTCAAAATGAATCCCCATATGTATGTGCATGATGCACTATTTTAAAAGAAAAAAATACATCACAAAACCAGAAAAATTATCTTCAGAGACACTAAAGCTAAGTGTATACCACTAGGCCGAGATTCACTGGAAAAATGGTACCCAGAGAGGCCTCTAGATGACAAAAAACACCTCTGCTGTTGCTCCAGGGTGACCCTGAGCTCCTCCTGTCTTGAGCGCCCCCTGCTGGCCCTGGGCACCCAGCAGGAAGGTTTGTGTCTGGGCTCTGGAACTTAAATAGATGGCCCTATCCTAGGCTCTCAGACTGCTCCCTCATTTGCAGGTAGAGCATGTTGTTGGAGTTGTCTCTAGAGATAGTGAATGGGCCCTTCACAAAGTTGGCATAGTTTTTGTAACTACTACCCTCACTAATGGATGAGATCCACTCCAGCCCCTTCCCTGGGGCCTGGCAGAACCAGTGCATCCAGTAGTTACTGAAGGTGAATCCAGAGGCTGCACAGGAGAGTCACAGGGAACCCCCAGTCTACACCAGGCCTCACCCAGACTCCACCAGCTGCACCTCACACTGGACACCTGCAAACACAGAGGCAGCCTGGTCAGGACACTGTCACTCATCCACTCTTTCTCCCAGCCCTGGTTCAAGGGCATCCAGGACCTGCTCCCTGTTGAGGGGGTGACCTTGTCCCCAGCCACACCATGCTGGCTTTGCAGGTGGCAGACTGTGAGAGCTATAGGGTCAGGGAGGGTTACATGAATACTTGAAAGGAAATGCTGGGAGGTCAGATGGGGTCATGGTCAGAGTCCCTGCTGGCAGCCCTGGCAGGTGATGCATGGGGCTGTGAGATGGAGCCAGGGCTGCTGAGGAGACCCCAGGAGCAGAGGAGCCAGCAGTGAGCAGCCCTTGCCCAGGAGGCTTCAGGCTGCAGGCCAACCTCACTGAGAGTGAGACCAGGGGACTGTGTCCAGCTGGGATGTGTGCTGGGCCTGCCCAGGGTCCTCACACTTCTCCCCCTATGGTGACCTTGAGGACAGAATTGGAGCAGTGGGTTTAATGTCAGTCCTGTTGGGCTTCAGTCCGGACCCTTCAAGCCTCTTTTTCCTTTTGAAACGGGAATATTCACTCCTGCCATAGAACTTAGGAGTATGGATTGATTTTATGGCACAGAGTTGAGTTTTCCCTGAATATTTTGGATTCTGAGAACTGGACTTCTGAGCTTTGCCCAAGCATTTTGCATTTAGGGACTCAAAGATGAGGACTGAATATGTTCTGCATTATGAGATGGATGTGAGATCTTTGTGTCCAGGGATAGAATGATTAGTGTGCATCATTGTCCCACAAAATTCCATGTGCTAAGGTTATTCTGCAGCCCCTTGGGGTATTAGGAATGGTGGATCCCTTAGGACATGTGGACTAGGGGAATTTATGTCAATCACTATGGGTATGCCATGCAAGGGGATTGGCAGAACCCATCTCTTCCTCCCTCCCTTTTGATTCCTAGCCACGTGGAGAGTGATTTCCCCACAGGGGGCTCTCTGCCTGCCCCCTGGCACATCCAGGGAAGGTGTAAATGCTGTGGACTCATCTGAGCATGGACTGGAGCCTTAATGTCTTCATCCATAATAAAGATCCTGTTTATGTGCTGATGGTCTCAGGTACCTGCTTCAGGGATGCAAAGCTGAGGACAGAGTTTTAGGTACTATGTTAGGAGAAGAGGCTGGGCCTGAAGGACAAACTCCAGGTGGTGGCAGGTGTCAGACGCCCTCAGTGAGCTTCCCCTGGGGTCCAGCTGGGCCCAGGTCCCTCAGGAGAGCACTGCTGAGCAGAGGACCTTCTGTCTTTATGTTGTGGAGCTTCTCACCTGGGCCTGTCTGGAGAGCCAGGGCCAGTTCAGGTCCTGTCACCAGAGTGAGTGTGAGGCCCAGGTGAGGGCCTGTGTCCATGGAGCTGGGAACATCCAGGGCCCTGGGGTCCCTACAGTCAGGTGTCCATGGTGGGTTTTCTTGCTGACATGTGCTCCTGCCATGGGATTTCCAAGTCCCCTGTCCTTTCCACACTGGAGGGCTGTGGGCTGCTTCTTCTTAGGACACACAGGTGGCTGCCATCTGCAGGATGTCCTGTGAGCCTGGGGTCTCCCTGGTCCACAGCAAGTGCCCAGGAAGGCAGCTCCCAGGCCTGAGTGAAGGTCCCCCCTTGGAGGAGAGGTGCAGTCCACTCTGCCCTCCCACAGCTCTGCCCAGCTCCAGGCCCTGCCTCCACCAGCACCTCTCTGTCAGGTTTTCCTGGTGCTCTGAGCAATCCCACCCTGGGAGGAATCTCATGGGTGTGGGTTTGGACTGTCCTGGGGGCAGTTGAAGGAGAGTTTCTGCTCAGGAGCTGCAGTGTCCTCTCGGGCACTCTCCCCCAGCATGTGCAGGTGTGACCCTCTTCTGCTGCTCAGTGGTGAGGCCCTACCCCTGCCCTGCACGGGCTGTTGGTGTGTGGTGCAGATGTTTCCAGAGTCTGACTTCTTCACAGCCACGTGGGGTGAGGTGGTTTCCAACTTGGTGGACCACAGGGATCCTCTCTTCTCCTGACCAGATGGTCCCTTTTGATGACCTCTGCCTCCTGGTAATAATTTCCTGGTGCCACAATCCACATGCACACCTTGATTTACCTGGTCCCTCCTCATACTGACCTGGTCACTCTCTGAACCCAGCCCACTGTGGAATGGCAGGAAGGTTCTCCAAAAGTTGTGGGCAATTCTGTTTTCATGCCTGAATTTCAACCTAGAGATTCTCATAATGTGTTTCCACATTCCTGCTTTATTAACTCTTTGATAATTAGCTAGTGTTTCGGTTTCTGTTTTATTAAGTTCTTTATAACTTGCTAATGTGGCTGGTTAGATGTGCATCTGTCATGGAGCACACACATTCTGCTTCAGCTATCAGGTGTCACCTTCTCTGAGCACCCACTACTCTCCTGGCCATGAGCCCCATCAGGAGCAGATCCCAGGGATCCCTGGAGTCAGGTTTGCACAGTGCCTGCACCAGGCCTGCACAGTGGGGAGACCTTGGATCTGCCACCACCTCATGGGTTATGTCCTCAGTGCCCCTAAGGACACATGTCTCTTCTTCACTGCAGGAAGTGGTGTCTGTCCTGCCCTTTTGCATGGTCTCTGACCCCCAATGCCAGTGCAGCTCCTACACAGCAGTTAATGAAGGCACAGCTGGTGCTCAGTGGTGTTCTGCCACTGTGTGGGGTTGGAGCCCTGTAGCAGGTGGCCTGTGCATCTGTGTGACCAGGTGCTAGGAACCCTGCATGATGTCCTCATGAATCAGAGCACAACAGGGCACCTGCTTGTGCAGTCCAAGGGATGCGGCCAGTGAATTAGATGAGGAACAGGATTCCAGGGCTCTGAGGCTCCGGGTGGAGAGGGAGCCACAGAGGCTGGCCGGAAGGCACTTTCTCCACACTGTCCCCATAGGCAGAGGGGCAGGTCAGAGCTAAGGCCACCTGAGCCCTGTACAGGAAGCCCCAGGCTGTGCCTTTTGTACTGTGAGCACAGTCATGGGGGCTGCGTCTGCAGGGTCCAGGCTGGTCACAGTCATGGGGGCTGCGTCTGCAAGTTCCAGGGGGTTCACAGTCATGGGGTCTGCATCTGCAGGGTCCAGGCTGGTCACAGTCATGGGGGCTGCATCTTCGGGGTCCAGGCTTGTCATGCTGAAGACCTCCTGGTTGTTGCAGGGGTCCTAGGAGTTTGTGATCCAGCTCCTCAGGGCTGGGTGGACCAAACACTGGCCAGCCCCTGCAGGGCCTTCCCTGGGTGAACACCCAGCTCAGTCCCTGTTAGTAGAGCCCAGTGAGGACCCAGAGAAGGAGCAGGTCAGCCTGTGGTCATGGTGGGTCCTCCAGCCCAGGGCCAGATTCCTCCAGGGAGACTGGGGCAGGCGCTTCATCACCCAGGCCCTGACTCTTTCAGCTGCACCTGGGAGAGGACCCTGGGACAGAGAAGCAGAGTGAGTCTTGAACTCAGATGCAGCTGCCCCAGGTCTTCCTCCCTGAGTCCCTGAGACCTCACATCTGGGAGCCTCCAGCAAAAGGAAGGAGAAGCACAGAAGGTTTTGTGCTCACGTTTTTCTGTCAGGTCTGTTCATGACAGTGACCTAAAGCTGACTCAGGGTATGAGCAGACACCAGAGTCCTGAAGATCCAGGATCTGGATGTGTGGTCACAGGTCAGAGTCTCAGTCCTCTCTTGCCTGTAGCACAAACCCCCAGAGTGGGCAGATGCTCATGTCCCCTGTTGGTCTCAGTCTCTGAGGTGAGCAGGCTGAGTCCCTGGGGAGGTGAGCTGTGTGCCAAGGGCCAGCTCCCACTGCCCACAGTGCTCGGTGGCTGCAAGCTCCCAGGACAGAAGATGGCCATGGATTCCTGAGAGGGCAAAGGCAATGTCAATGTCCTTCCCTCAAGGCCCTCGCTGTGGCCCTCATCCTATACAGGGGTGACAGCCATCCCAGGTACAGTCCGACCCAGGTGAGCACCTTTTAGTGGTACCAGGGGTTTCAAGTGCCAGCACATGAAGGAGAAGAGGTCCCTGCCATCAAGCCCTGTGGATTCCAGGAACACCCATCCCAATGTGCTAAGTGCTCCAATTCCTCCCCAGGGCCACAGGGTTTCACTCACTCCAGCTCCAATTTTGCAGTCTGGGTCCACAGTTTCACCTATACCCCATGTGGGTCAGGTGTGGGTGTCCCCCAGGTTCGTGCTCCTCAGGTTGGAGCTGGGAATCAAACACGTCATGTGCTGCAGACACCGTGCTGGACCTGGCACAGGTCACACTCCATTACCACCATGGAGATTGGACCAGGTCGTCCAATGGCAGCTGGACCAGCATCAACCTCAGGGCCCCAGAAGGCCCTGCTGATGCGACACTGGCCACCCTTCCTCACTGGGCAGGTGCAGGGCTCAGACTCCAGAAGCCCCACCCTGTGCCTTTCTGGGGCAGCCAAGGGGGGTCCCTCCTGCCTGTGATGTTCTCCCTTCAGCTCCTGCAGCCTGGCTCTGTGTGCTGGTGGCTGTGCAGGCTAGAGTGGGGGAAGGGCCTCCTCACAGCTCCCCTCTGCATTACTCCTGGGGACACTGCACTGTCCTAGGGCCTCAGTCCTGTTGAGCACAACCTCGTGCAGGCCTCCTGCAGGGACTCCCCTCTGCAGGACTGCTTGACCTGTGCTTGGAGATTTCTGGGTTTCCTTTGAGGACTCTGTCATGCTGCCATGCCCCACAGATCTTGAACTCTGTGTCTGTCTCTGTGAGCATCACAGGGACACTGTCAGTATGCATGCACTGGCCCTCTGGAGGAGCAGCCACAGAGGATGTCATTGCCCCTGGACACACTGAGCCACAGCTTCTGTGACTACATAATAAAGCTTCTCATATCTGGCAATAAAAAGGCAATGACAAGGTCCTGTGGTAGGTGATGGTCTCCCATGGACAGTGGTTGGTGCCATGCACACTGTGCCCAGCCATACAGCCCTGTGAGGTGAACATCTGAGTCTGCATGAGAACATTGCCAAGTCCTGAAGTTTAGTACTGGAGGAAAAGCATTGCCTGTGGCCAGGACCAAGGAGACATGCCCTAGGGAATGTAGTAAGAGTGGGGAAGGAGTAATATCTCTGAAAATATCCACTTGGCAGAGGTCAGATATTACCTACTGTGGACTGACCACCACAGGGATGGAGTAACTGTTCTGATAGTATCCATGGGGGAAAGTCAACCATCAGAATGGAGTAACAGGTCAGATATTATCCACAAGGACAGGGACAGTATTAGGATGGAATAACAGTTCACTTGTTGTCAACTGGGGACAGAGAGCATGGGGATGTGGTGACATGTCTGATATTATCCCCTGTGGACAGGCCAGTGTTGGGATGGGGTAAGAGATCCGATATCATCCCCTGTGGGCAGGATTAGCATGTGGATGTAATGACATGTTAGATATTATCCACTGGGGATGGAGTAAGTATGGGGTGGGGTAACAGTTCCAATGGTGTCCCCTGAGGACCTGGCCAACATGGGATATAATATCATGTCAGATATTGTCCACTGGGGACAGGGTCTGCATGGGGATGGAGTGACTGGTCAGATTTTATCCCCTGGGGATAAGTTTTGGAGAGTCTTTAATGGCTTTTCAACTTTATTGTTTGAAATTTTTCTGTTTAAATTTTTACATTCTTTTGCTTCAATTTCAGCAAGTTTCATTATGTTTAGAATTTTTTAAATCTCTGCAAGTTTTTCTAGTTTACTGGAGGATTATTTTTATATTGATTTTTTTTAGTTGTAGTGGACACATATCTTTATTTTATTTTATTTTTTTATGTGGTGCTGAGGATCGAACCCAGTGCCTCATGTATGCTAGGGGAGTGCGCTACCTCTGAGCCATAATCCCAGCTCTTGGAGGATATTTTTAAAAAGCAGTTTACAATAATTTTCTGGATTTCAGAAGAGCTGAAGACATATCTTCTGTTGCATCTAACTTTGTTAATTTTTGGCTTTTTAAATTTTCTATACTGTGCCAAGGGCTTCTCCATCTTCTTTATGGTTTATAGGAACCATGTCCTTGTGTCTTTGGTAGTGTGCATTGTGTATATAGTCCCTACAATCTCCAGTCAGAGCAATCAGGCCAGAGAAGGAAATTAAAGGATTACAGAGGAAAGACTGAAGTCTGAATATGCTGCTTGCAGGTGGTGTGATCCAATGTCTAGAAGAACCAATGTCTCCATCAGAAAGCTTCTAGATCTGATAAAAAAAAAAAAAAAACTTTAGCAATGTAGGTAAATACATCATGCATCCATAAATAAACCACTTTCAAATACTTCTAAAACAGGTCTGCTGAGAAAGAAATCAGGAAAATGTTCCCATTCTAAATAACTTAAAAAGTAGTTGGAAAGAAATGAACCAAGGAGGTGAAAAATCTCTACAATGGAAACAGTGAGTAATAAAACAGGGAAAAAGTGAAGACCTTAGAGATGGAAAGAACTGCAATTTTTTGCTATTGTCAGAATGACTATTATCAAATGGCCAAACTACCAAAAATGTCACAGAGATTCAATGAAATCTCCAACAAATACCAAAGACATTCTTCAAACAACCAGAAAAAAAGAATCCTGATATTTGTATGGAGAAATTAAAAACCAAATAGCCAAAGTAATTCTAAGCAGGAAGATTGAACCTGAAGTTGTGAAAATATCTGACCTCAAATGATTTGACAGAGCTGCAATAACAAAACCAGCAGGCACTGACCCCAAAGCAGACATGAAGACCAACGGAATAGAAAGTACAGAGACAAAGCAACATAAGTGCAGTTATTTGGCACTTGACAGAATTTCCAAAATCCTGTTGGAGACATGACAGTGTTTTCAACCTATAGGGCTTAGAAAATTGAATATCCCAATATGAAAAAGGATACAATAGATCACTATCTTTCACCCTACAAAAGTCAACTCAAAGTTGATCAGAAAATGAAGAATTAGACTAGACACTCTGCAAGGGCTAGAATCAAATATTGCACCAACCCTACTCTATACAGACACAGGCACTGACTTCTTCAACCAGGTCACTAAAGTGCAAGGGTCAAAACCAGGAATCAGTAAGTAGGACAGTATCAAGTTAAAGCCTTCAGCACAGCAATGGGATCAAGCAAGAGCGTGGGAGAGAGGCTTGGGACATCATTGTCACCTGCTCCCCAGATAGGGCACAAATACACAGAATATATAGAGAACCCCAAACACTTAATAACCAGACCAAATAACCCAATAAATAAATGAGAAAGACCTAAAGGGACATTCCTCAAGAGAGGAAATCTAAGTGGCCAACAAATATAGGAAAACATTCTCAATACTCCTAGAAATCAGGAAATGCAAATTGATACTGCCTTGAGAATTCATCTCAGTCCAATCAGAAGGCGACCATCAAGAACACAAATAATAAAAATTGTCAGCAAAAAATGTGGGAAAGAGGTGTACGGATGTGTTATTGCTGAGACTTTAATTTATTGTTGCCATTCTAGAAAGCAGAATGGACATTTCTTGAAGACCAGGAATGGAGCCACGATGTGACCCAACTACCACTCCTCGGTGTTTGTACAAAAGACCCAAGATCAGCACAGCACAGCTATCTAGCCACATCAGTGTTTACACCAGTGGGCCTGAAAACAGCCATATTACATAACTTTCCCAGATGTCCATCAACAGATGACCGGATAAAGGGAAGGTGGTGTATACACAGAACAGTGTTTCACTCAGCCACAGGGAAGAGTGGAAATATGGCATTTCCTGGTCAATGGATGGAGCTGGAGAATATCAAGTTTATTAAGCCAGAATCAGAGGGAGAAATGTCAAGTGTTAAATCTCAAATGCGAATTGCAGATCACAAAAGGAGAAAGTTCTGGGAGGAGTCCCCTGGAAACAGAAGAGGGAGCAGGAGGAGAGGAAGGGGATCAAGGGTGAGGTTGGGGGACAGAAATGGGACAAGCAGTGGAATGACACTGACGAAGCATTCCTGTGTCCTGTGTGAGGATGGCACAGTGGATGTCCCCTTTATGTGCTCTAAGAGGCACTGATGAAACCAAATTATAGAAAAGATCTGTTGAGAAAAGAAAGGGAAAAAGGGTCAGGGGGAGGGGTAAAGAGGAGGGGAGGGAAAGGGAGATGGCAGGGGACAGAAGTGGAGAGATTATATCCCATGATTGTGTAGCTGTGTCCAATTGAAATGCAATATTATTTATAATTTGTTGCAACAATGAAAAAAGAAAGTACAAATTAAAAACCCAAATTGTTCTCTTCAGAGACATAAAAGATTAGTAGGAAAAATATGTCCAGAGAGCTCTCCTAGAAAGCTGGATCATGGAGAGGAGAGGCCCCCAGAGGGAGGAAGTCTACCATCACCTCCTCTGCACCTGCTCCTGGGTGACCCTGAGCTCCCTGTGTGCTGAGCGCCCCCTGCTGGCCTTGGGCACCCTGCATGGAAGTTTGTGTCTGGGCTCACACTGAGGTCCCCTCACTGTGTCTCTAGCACAGTAATAGGTGGCTGTGTCCTCAGTTCTCAGACTGCTCATTTGCAGGTACAGGGTGTTTTTGGCATCCTCTCTGGAGATGGTGAATCTGTCTTTTACAGATGCAGCGTATTCCGTGGTGTAACTATTAGCTTTGTTTCTTATAAGAGCAACCCACTCCAACCCCTTCCCTGGAGCCTGGCGGAACCAGTACATCCAGTAATCACTGAAGGTGAATCCAGAGGCTGCACAGGAGAGTCGCAGGGAACCCCCAGGCTGCACCAGGCCTCCCCCAGACTCCACCAGCTGCACCTCACACTGGACACCTGCAAACACAGAGGCAGCCTGGTCAGGACACCGTCACTCATCCACTCTTTCTCTCATTCCTGTCCACTCACACACTCAATATCTCTGTTTCTCCATCAATTACCTTTGAAAACAGCCACCAGGAAAACCCAGCTGAGCACACTCTCCATGGTGAGCAGCTGTGTTCAGTCCTGATCACTGAGTGGGCTGAGCTGGGAGTCCAGGGCTGGGCTCCTGTGCAGAGCTGCAGGGTCAGGTGGGCTGGTTTTCATGAGCAGAGGGAGGCCCTATTTGCATGTCCTCCTGCTATATAGCAGCTCTGGGTGGAGGCCCAGGTAGAATAACTCTGAGAGCTGATGGGAGTGTCATGGGCAGGATGGTGGACAGAGGAGCATTCAGGAGGGGAGAATTTTTTAAATTTTGATTTTGTTGTCTTTCATTTTAATTTATTTATTAAAAAGAAAAAAAATCTAATAATGGAATATTAGTGTTAACTCTCTTCCCTTAGAGGTATGTGTGCGGGTTCACTGTGTACAATCGCTCAGTTTTAGCAAGATTGACTGGTTTTCTGGTCTTTTGCTTTCACCCTGGACACGACTGCTGCCCTGACCCTCCTCCAGCCCCCAGGTGCACACACTGGTGAGGTCCTCAGAAACATCCTTCATTGGAAATGTGCTGTGTGTCTTCTCCCCTCTGCTGCCACCTGCTCTCTAGGGAGGTGTCCAGCTGAGGGCCTCAGAGGCTCCCTGCAGTGGGAAGGTTGTGCCTCCCTGTGAGGGCCTCCTTCAGCTCAGGAGCATCCAGTTGGCACAGAGCCCTCAGGTACACAGGCTGCTGCCATCTGTGGTGGGCACAGACCCCAAGTGTGGGCAGGGAGAAACCCAGGTTGTGTCCTCACTTTCAGTTGTCATGGGCTACATGCATAGAGGGCTACATGAAGCCCCCTTTTATGAGGTGCCTGGCAAAAGGACCAGCCATTGTCTCCATGGACTTGGTGTAACTAATTTATCATCTGTGATCTAGACCTCCTGTCCTCCTCCTGTGCCCTGAAGACCTGGGGGAATTAGGGAATCTCTGTGTGGATCAAGTGTCTTGGAATCCTCCTGGAGGCACAGCCACATGCCCTCAGTACTGGTGCCCTGTCATTCTTCACATGTCCACATGGTCCCAGAATGTAGAGTACACCTGACAGCCTGGTCCTGGTCACCTGGGTTCCCCCAGGGCTGGTAGAGCCTTCCTGGCACCCTGAGCCCCAGTGGGACCCCAGCACCAATCAGGGGTCCAGCCCCATCTCCTCTCTTTGCCTCCTGCCTCCTGCCATGTGGTGCTTCAGCCTCAGGAGCCCTGGTCAGGAGCAGCACCTGGGTGTTTGCACCCTGGTCTCCAGAACCTGCTGCAGCACAGCTCTCTCCTTGTGCACCCTCAGCCTCAGGAGCTGCTCACAGAAGCACAGACTGGACTCAACCACACTGGTGCTGGGGCCTGAGGTGGTCATAGTAGCATCTAAAGAGGTGGACACAGCCCTGGGACTGGGTAAAGGGTGTTTATGTGCCAGGACTGATCCAGGAGCTGGAAGGGTCACCCAAGAGCTGAACTGGCAGCACCCATGGTGTTAACTCTGCAGGCCCACAGGGTGCCAGAGTGTTGGGGTGGCTCTTCCTCTAGAGGATGTCTGCCACATGACCAGCAGTGACTTCATTAATGAAGGTTCAATTCATGAGTAAATGCTAGGGAATTTTAAATTAAAGAGACAAAACTATAATTACCTTTAACACCAGCTCCAGGACCGCTCCTCCTAGCTCCCGCCTCCAGCCAACTAATGCTGTAGTGAGGTTTACTGAAGAGGGTAGCGAGAGAGGGAGAACATGCCAGGGAATGGACTTATATTAGGGAACAAAAAATTCCAGGGAAAATCCCATCCAATGAAGGTCAAGGGGGCAGCATCCCAAGGTCAGGGGTGATGATTGGCTCTTCGGGGAAGTGGCCAGACACACCTCTGCATGGACAAGCCCTGGGACCTGGAGAAGGGTGGGCAAAGCTCTGACACAGCTGTGTCTAAGCGCCTCTCACCCAGCCAGGGAGGTAACACAAATCATGTGCGAGGATGGCCTCCCACAAGGGTGCATTACAGAGGATTCTCTGGGTAGGCTTCGGGCTCAGGCAGAGCTTTGTCAGAGGGGTGGCCCCTACAGAGTCCCCTTATGCATTGTAGGTCCACCAGCTAGAGGAACAGTTTGGAGGGTAGCAGGCAGGATACCACACCCTGTGCAATTTCACTTGAGGTCAGCAGAGACATTGGATGGGACAGCCTAGGGATTAGGGACAGGACTTCTAAGCAATATGCATGTCTGGTGGGACATGTGTCCAAGAGGCCTGCCCTTAACTCCAATCCCATGAGTGTTGAAGCACTTTTCATGTGTCCCTTAATGGAGATGTGGTTCATATGCTGTCCACAGAGAGAGAATGTGATTTGCCAAGAAGAATGGCATCCTGTCTCTGCTGGCCCTGGGCATGGCCCTGGAGCACATGGACCTAGCTGAAATGGGTCAGGCAGAGGGAGACCATCACCACACCATTCCTCATGTGGAAAGCTACTGCATCAGATCCTGGAAAGAGAGAGGACAGTGGCCCCTGGAGATGGGAAGGTGCAGGGAGGGCGAGGGTGAGGGTGGGTGGTGAGGGCCACGTGCAGAGAGGGCCTTGTCCTGGGGCTCTGCAGCTCACAGGGCAGCTGTGGCCCACAGCCAGGGTGTGCTTCACAGTGACTGGGGCAGAGCAGCTGGTGGGCTCCCCACACCCAGGAGGGACAGGTGATGGACAATTTGGTGTGCATAGCTTGGGACCCATCACGGCAACTGGCACTCCTGTGTCAGGGTGCTGTCCTCTGCCTCACTAGAGCTGGGTTTCAGTGTAAGTGTGAAAATACAGCTGGAATAGCCAGCTGTTGTCTGATGGAGAGAGATGCTGACATTCTTAGAGATGTGGATAATGAAACACCCTCACATGAGAAAGAAAACAATATTAAACATATCAATTCATATTCAGGTTTTTCAAAATATATTCAACTGTCAATTCATAAATATAATTTATTTAACTGTTTATAATTGTTGTAGTCAGAAATGTGACCTTAATCAATCAAACACAGAGTCTCTGCAAGTGAGGGGCATCATGTTTATGGGTGGTGACCCCAGCACCCACCAGGCTTGGTTATAAGCTGAGTGAGGCCCCCAGAGCAAGTCCTAAGGTCTCAACAAGGAAAAGCAGAAAGAAACTAGACACTGGGGAAGATGGATATGGGGAAAATTCTGTCTTTATTTAGGTGAAATATCCCTATTGTTCATAAAATTACAATAGAATTTACAGTGCTAACTTATTATTCAGGTATGTCTCAGGCTACCAGAGGTATACATCAAAAGAACATCAAGGTATTGTATTTATTTATTATTTTCTTAACATTTTTTAGAAGTAGTTGGACACAATACCTTTACTTTAGTTATTTACTTTTATGTGGTGCTGAAGATTGAACCCACGGCCTCGCACATGCTAGACGTGCACTCTACCGCTGAGACACAACCCCAGCCCAAGGTATTGTATTTAATATGAAGAAAAATACATAGTAAATGCAGAGATGATAGCAGGTAAGGAAATTCAGGTAGAAATATAGGCAAAAAGAAACAAATCTTAAAATCTATAAAATTTTGCTCATGTATCTATAAATACATCAAATGAATCACACATTTTGCACAGTTATATTCACAACTAAAATACTAAACTGTAGAAAAACCTGGAAGGATTACTGACAGAAATATAAGGGGCCACAGTTGTTAGACAACATGACACTCTTACTTGAAACTTACAAATTGATCACACACAATAATCTACACTACAGCTCTAAACACGTCGTTTGAAAATACACAAATGAATTCCATGGAATGAGCCAGAAGTGCCTTAGGACAATCTGGGTATAAACATTGCCTACACTCATGGTCACCCAGCTGGACCTGGACTCTCAGGACAGGAGCAGGGACAGAGCCCAGGGGTCCCTGTCTGTGACCCTGTAGTCCAGCCTCAGGGGCTGGAAATCCAGGCAGGCACCAAGCTGCCTCTCCCCAGCAGCCAGGTGTCCTGGGGCTTCCAGGGTCATGGTCACCTCACAGCAAGATGGGGTCAGAGTGGTCCTGGACATCTTGTGTCTTCAGGGCCCTGAGACCAGTGGAAGAGCTGACCTGCAGCTCCACAGTCCATGCAGAGCTGACCACCCTCCCTCCTGGTCTTTGCCAAGGGAACCCCTTTCCCTCCAAGACCTAGCTCAGGCCATCCCTGCCCACAGGCCACACAGAGCTGCATGAGGAGTGGACAACCTGCCATTGGAGCCCTGGGTGTGTGGTGTGGTTGTCACACAGCCTCATCATGAGGGGTAGACAGCTCACATCCACCAAAGCTCACTCTGACTACACAGAGCTCTGTGGATTCTGACAAGGTTGGGACTTCTCTCAGCATTTCTGAGCTCAGTCCATGGGCACTGGGTGAGACAATATGTCACTGTGGTGCTGTGCTGTGATGGCTAGAGGTTTGGCAGCCTCAGTGGTCTCCAACAAAGGGTTGCCTAGGACAATCCCCCCTTATCATAGGACAACAAGAACTGCCTCCAGTCATTGCCAAGGGTGCCCAGGGGTGGACAGTTCTGGTATTATGTGGTCGTCAGTATTAAGGTGAGTATGTGACCTGATCTATAACTGGAAGGGCACTGGAGGGACTGGGAATGGGAAGGAGTCACGGGAAGGGTAGAGGGGACCTATGTGAACATGGAGGGGATGAGACATGGCCTCAGAAGTTCATGAAGTCCAGCTGGGCATGGCTCATCTACTTTCCCAGGCCCTGAGGATACTGAGGCAGGAGGACGACTAGTTCAGGGTGACACTGGGCTTCTTAGGGAGAACCTGCCCCCATATAAGAAGTTTTCAGGGCTGTGATGGGGCTCAGGGGCAGGGCCTGGCTGGGCAGCTGCAGTCAGAGGAGAGCTGCAGAGGACACAATCCTGAGGCCCAGCCCCACTCATGCCTGAGTGTGTCAGGGTGGCCATGCAGACAGCCTGCCCAGCATCACTCAGGTCCAGTCCACATCCTCACCTGCCTTTCCCCATAGAGCTCACCCTGCTGACGGCTTCTCTTCTGCCTGTCTGCCCACAGCCATGATGCCACAGCCAACTACAGGACAGGGGGATGGCCCAGGTTCCACCAGGTCTGCCAAGACTGCACCTGGGAGAAGTAAACAGCAGGCACAGAGACATGGGAGGATGGACTGATGGGTGACTAACAATGAATGAAAGAGCATAGCCAGAGAGTGTACCTAGAGATGGTCCTGCAAAACGTGCAGAGGGAATCACAGTTGCAAATTTCCCAGGTCCTGAAACCCCAGGCTCCAAGGCTCCCGTCAGTGCCCAGCTGGGGAGTCACAGGCCAGGCCTGGCCCAGCCTCATCTTCAAGGACCTCAGGATGGGCAGAGTGGGCTCCAGCTCCCACAGGTGTGTGGCCTTTCCCTGTCCTGCACCTGTGTCTTCTGTGGACACCCTGCTCCTTCCTAGGTGCACACTCAGGTCACTCACCCCACATTTCAGGGACACAGAGGTGAGGATTGGTCCCAGTGCCCTCTGTGCACACTGAGACCAGGTGAGCTGAGGGTGTTCAGGTCAGTGAGTCACAGCCAAGTCACTTTGTGGGATGAACTGAGACGAGGCTTTATGTGGGCACAGGGTTCCTGAGCCTGGCAGAGCTAGCATTTGGGATCTGAGATTGTGAGGTTGGAGGCAGCAGGGAGCTCTCTACCACCCAGGACCAGGAGAGGCCCACTGCCCTGCAGACACCCAGACTGATTGCAGACACTGCCATGGTCCCTGGGGTGGAGCCCAGAAGCAGAAGGACCTGTGGACACCACATCCACATGCAGGACGCCACCTGCCCAGGGAAAGGCTCAGGCAACCCATGAACCAGGGTGGGAGAGGTCACCAGGGAGAGATGAGAAGGAGATGTGGCCAGATGAGGGCAGCTGTGCAGTCACCAGGAGAACCACTGTGTCAAGGACGTTTCTATGATGACAGGTAAGGACACTCTGTGGTAGGCTGAGTAGTGTGAGTGTCTGTGTGTGTGCGTGTATGTGTGTGTGTGAGTGTGAGTGTGTGAGAGTGTGTGTGTGTGAGAGAGAGAGAATGTGAGTGTGCATGTGAGTGTTAATGTGTGTGTATGTGTGTGTATGCCAGTATGTATGTGTGTGTTTGTGTGTGTGTGTGTGTGTGTGTGCCCATGGCCTGAGGACTCTGAGATCCCCTGATCTGGTCTGGAAGAGGAGGCTGCAGCCTTGGTGTGAACTGACAGCTGCCTGCCCTGGGGAGGGTGAGCCCAGGTCAGTGTGTAAAGAGCACCTGGCAGGGTCAGGTTCATGGCTGTGATGGGTGGAGGTGTCTGAGAGCCTGCTGAGCCTTCCCCATGTGAGTCCTCTGCAGCTGCCCAGGGACTGGCTGCTGGAGCACGGGACAGCAATGTGACAAGGTAGCAGAGTCTGCCTTTCAGGAGTCTCACCCATACAGTCTCAGAGACACACACTCTAAAATCAGCTTACTATAGTGGCACAGCCACATTAATGTTTGTGGCAGCTCAATTCCCAATAGCTAGACTCTGGAACCAACCCAAATGTCCCTCAATAGTGAATGGATAAAGACAAGGTGGTATATGTACTCATTGGAATATTACTCAGCTTTAAAGAAGAGTAAAATTATGGTATTTGCCAGTAAATGGTTGGAAATGGAGAATATCGTGCTACGCAAAATAAGCCAATCTCACAAAACCAAAGGTGGAATGTTTTCTCTAATCTGTGGATGCTAATTCACAGTAAGGCAGGGGGCACTAGGGAGGAGTAGCATTACCTTAGATTAGGTAGAGGGAAATGATGGGAGGGGATGTGGGGATAGGAAAGATGGTGGAATGAAGCAGACACCATTACTGTGTGTGCACATGTGACTGCAGGACCAACATGATCTTGCTACACGTACACTCAGAGAGTGAGAAATCGTATCCCATCTCTGTGTGATGTGTCAGAGTCACAAGTGCATTCTACTGTCAGGAATCACTAAATAAAACATTAAATAATAAAAAATAAATAGAAAGTGATGCAGTATGAGAGGAAAAGGAACGACTGGGAAACCTTAACAGTGGCCTGAGAGCAAACCTCATGCAGCCCAGCATCGGGCTGTGCTGGGGTCAGAGGAAGCCAGAGGAGGGGACTGGAGAGGACATAATGGCCTGCTGTCCAGCTCTGTGAGACTGTGACCCACAAAGGGAGGACTCCAGGAAATACACTCAGAATCAACAAAGAAAGCCACACAAGCACATCAGAATCGGAGTATTTTATTTTATTTGGGGTTTATTTGCATAATTTATTAACAATGTGACTTCTCAGGATTTCATCAACCTAATTATGGGGACAGTTCAATTAGAGAGTCTTTATAGTTCCCAGGAGACTTATAATGAAAGCAAAACAAGACCTTAGAAGTGTATGACCCTGTATCTGCACAGAGCCACTTTATTCCAGTCATAACCCACAAAACCCCAGAGCACATGTATGCATTTGTTATTTATATTTTGTCACGTCCTGTGCCATATGTTAATCCCCACATAGAAATTCAAATTAGCAATTATGCCTTGTGAAAGATTCATCTTTTTTACTCATATATGGTAGTGGAATGCATCACAATCCTTATTACACATAGAGAGAACAAGTTTTTGTATCTCTGGTTGCACATAAATTATGTTGACACCAATTCATGTCTTCATACATGTACTCTGGACAATAATGACCATCACATTCCACCATCATTTGTAAACCCCTGCCTCTCCCTTCCCCTCCCACCCCTCTGCCCTATCTAGAGTTTCTCTATTCCTCCCATGCTCCCTCTCCCTACCCCACTATGAGTCAGTCACCTTATATCAGATAACACATTTGGCATTTGGTTTTTTGGAATTGGCTAACTTCACTTAGACTTTCGTCTCTAACTCAATTCATGTTCCTGCAAACGTCATGATTTTATTCTCTTTTATGATTGAGTAATATTCCATTGTGTATATATGCCACATTTTTTAATCCATTCATCCACTGAAGGGCAGCTATGTTGGTTCCACAGTTTAGCTATTGTGAATTGTGCTGCTATAAACATTGATGTGGCTGTGTCCCGGTAATATGCTATTTTTAAGTATTTTGGGTGTAGAAGAATAGCAGTATTTTAAAAGTGACTAAAATAAACCTCTTTACAAACATCTCGTGAAGACACTTTGCTCAGAGAGAATCGAGCACACTTCCCACCAGGGTCCACAGGAGCCGTGTGCAGCCCCCAGTTCCACACCAGCCCGAGTGCTTCACAAACCAAAGCAAAGTCAGCAGGATCTCAGCAACACCCACAGACACAGGAATCCCTCCCAGGAAGTCCTGCTCCAGGAAATGCAGGCGTGGAGGATAGTCTCTGCAAAATGGAAGGAGCAGGCTGCCCACTTCCAGACACCTCAGGAAGGAGAGATTGCAGCAGGTGAGAAATTTTAAGAGCCAAAGGCACGCTGTCCATCAGGAAGAACAGGCCACAGTGACACCCCCTATGCTTTGTAATTACTAGGCTCTAATAAAGACCCACTGTGCATGTCAAATACAAGGACAAAGCTAGGTTAAAGCAGAAAGATGGAACCAGACACATAAAACATTAATCCAAAGAAAACATAATTGATTTTATCGCCTAATTGGCTACCAAGCAGAGCAGACTTTAGAACAAGCAGTGGATTACCAGGGATTGCCACAGTCTGGCTGGGCATAATTCACAAGCCACTTGTCAAGCAGAAATGAACTTTATTTTTAGAACACACGCTGCACCACAGGAGCTCTTCAGGAATTCCCTCAGACCCCAACTGCCACCACAGGCTCTCCTGGCCAGCCTCTCAACCGCTCTTGAGCCCGATTAGTTGGGTTGCATGGGCGGAGCAAAAAGAGTCCGCCAATGAGCAGCCCCGTGGTCTGAAAGGGCGGGGAAACAGCCCAATGAGCTTCACTGCAGAGGAGCCAATCAGCTGGAAGTTTGCTGGGGCCACTTCAGCTGTGGCTCTCAACAAGGGATGATGAGGATAGTTTTCCTAAGGATAAAATGGTTAAGTCACCAATCATCATCATCATCATCATCATCATCATCAGTACACATCTAATAGAATCTAACAGAAACTCTTAAGGAAAAATGTGGAAATGAGAGAATAAAGACAAATTAAGAATTGCAACAGGATATTTCAACATTTGTTGTTGTTGTTGTAATGGAGAGAAAAAACAGACAGAATAACAGTAGAGAAGCCTTGAATGACAGTGCCACCCAGTGTGACCTTTGTGAAATTTTTAGGACACTCCACTCACTAACAGTTGAATGCAGTAAAAGTCACCCAGTAGGGCCCACACTGAACTAGGAAACAAGACTCAAAATGCAAAACAGTTTAAAACCACACAATATATGGTGTCTGGACACAGTGAACCTACAGACCTATTGACAACAGAAAGATATCTGGAAAAGCCACAATTATATGGAAATTAATCAACTTACTTCTAAATATTCCAGAAGGAATCACAAGAGACATGAGGAAACACTCTGCACTGACTGAAAAGGAAAGCGGGACACCCCAAGGTCTGAGGGAGAGCAGCTGAAGGCGTCTTAGGAGGGATTTCATGGCATTAAGTGCTGCGATGGAGAAAGGGGAGAAACTCACTAATCCACACTCTAAGTTTCCTCTGTAAGAAGTGAGACATTAAAACACCAAGCAAATAGAAAGGAGAGAGGCAGGTATGAAAAAATGGGCAGGCAATAGAGAAGTTTTAATCAAAATAAAGCTTATTCTTTAGGATGATGAATAATAAAAAAAAAAAAACAACTCTCCTGCACAAACACACACATAACATATGGATATATACACATATGGACACAGATTCACACGTGTACTGTGCAGCCTGACCTGAGACAGGTGGAGAAAGACACTCCTGACTCCATAAGAGAACAGCATGGGATGATCTGAGGCAGAAGAGACCTCCAGATTCTCCATGATGGGATCCAGGGAGACACTGATCACCTGGAGAGAAACCATCCACTCTCCTCTGCTGCTCTGAAGGCGGCACCTGAGCTCCTGTGTGCTGAGCGCCCCCTGCTGGCCCTGGGCACCCTGCAGGAGGTTTGTGTCTGGGCTCACACCGAGGTCCCCTCACTGTGTCTCTGGCACAATAATAGGTGGCCATGTCCTGCGTGGTCATGGAGCTCAGTAGCAGGGAGAACAGGTTCTTGGATGTGTCTCTGGAGATGGACACTCGGCTCTTCAGGGATGGGCTGTAGTTAGTGCTACCACCACTATATATGTACCCTATCCACTCCAGCCCCTTC
>NW_026005734.1:50665-62115 GCF_001458135.2 Marmota marmota marmota | reverse complement strand
AGTGGGTGGGAATCTGCCCTGAGCTCTTCCCCTCACCTGTCCTGCCCTCTGGTCTCCACCAGGAGAGGACAGGATGGAGGTGCTGGGCCAGGGGAGAGTCCTGGGAGCAGAGGCAGCTCTCAGCTGCAGCCTGAGGCTGAGAGCCCCTGAGTCCCCCAGAGCAGCAGAGCCAGGCTGACAGCAGACAGGACGGCATGCAGGGCAGGCTGGGTGAGGGAGGAGGCCCAGTCCCTTCCCTGTGCAGCATCCCTGCAGTGAGACCTGCCTTGCCCACAGCCCAGCATTTGGAGAGAACAGTGGACCCTGTCTTTAGTGAGGTGGGGTCACTGAGAGGGCAGGTGTAGTTGCTGACCTCCTGATGAGGTTCAGGAATTGACCTCCTGCCTAACTGAGTGAGCACAGCACACTAATAAGACATGTGGCTCCTCTCCTTGTTCCCTGTGGTGTTGACCATGAACTCCCTGCAAACAGTGAGCCTGCAGCCCCGACTTCCTGGTCCTGGGGTGGCTCATGTAATATTTGCTTGTCTCCATATTTTCACCACCAGGAAAGCCACTGGTGAAATTTCCATGTCTTAGTAAATCATTTGATTTAAAAAGCTGTTCTTCCAGGCAGACCAAACAGGAGACATCTGCAAAGGATCTCACTTCCTTATCTGGGGAAACTGTTGCTGTCTAAATGACATAATTTCCCACCTCACCTGTGCCAGGTATCAGCCAGTGGGCTCTAGAAGTGAGAACTTCCCAAGGCCCTACCTGAGGTCACATGTCCACTGAATGTATTGATCATTGTCCTCACTGGATGCTGTGATCTTATGATGAATATTTCATGGATCACACACCTTGGTCTCCTCAGTCTCATCCAGGACTTCCTCACCCCTTACCCAAGTTAGTTTGGAACTTTCTTGAGTGGTCTTCTTCTCAGTTCTGATGATTCCTTTTCTAGTTCATGGATGATTGACATTTGGTACCCTGATTGACATGGAGCCATGGCCAGAATTGCTGTGAGTTCCACTTGAAAATTCCCTGTGTCTCACCTGCTTTCTAAGACTTATTCCAGCTTTCCCCATTGGAAACTCAGAGAGCAGTGGAGCAGAACTCTTGGTGCCAAAGCAAACAGCACAGTCACAATGCACAGACATTACAGGGAACGTGACCTCCATCGCTGGTCAGAAGGACATTTGTTCACAGCATGAGACAGAAACAAGAGGGGGGTGGAGGGAGCCTCCTTGTGGTGGGTCCCTGGGGCAATTTCCTTCCCAGGCAGCTCATGTCCATGAACAACTGCAAAAGTACACAGCTTTGATCTTCATTTTGACCTGGCTCCCAGGGTTGAGGAGGTGTGACGTGGCCTCCAGAGCTGGGACACTTGCTGTCAAAGTCAGGAGCAGGACAAGCTCACCTTCTTTTTTATGTCCCTGTGATGCTGCTTCAAACACACAGGTGTGGCTCCTCCTCTGTGTGCACAGCAAATAAGGAGAAGGAGTCACACAGTATTTAAATTCCTCAGCCTTATTGGGATAGTCATCAAGGTTCAGAACTTAAGGTTAGTATTCAGGAATATGTTAAGCATCACAATAATTTGAATTTATACTAGGAAAACAGAATATTATTTCCTGACAATATAATTGAAAAAAAAAAAGAAGTGGAATTAAACAGAATGCTGGAAGAATTGCTGAGTTTTATCAGGAAACTACAATACATAAAACAATCCCACCCAGGACACTTCTCTATCTTCTCTTGGGGCTGAGATGTGAGGCTGGTGGTCCTGAGCTTCCCCTGCTGATCCTAAATGTCTCTGCTGGTCCTCACTCTATGTGCTGAGCCTGAACTCCCTCCTCACCCTAAGGGGCTTTGGTGGTCCTGATCCCAGTGAGGAGGTGTGATGTGGCCTCCAGGCTCTCAGCTCCCTGCTGGTCCTCAGCGCCCCCTGAAGGCAGGTGAGTGACTGGGCTCACACTGAGTTCCCTCACTGGGTGTCCCCCACTGGAATACACAGCCATATCCTCAGGTTTCACCCTGTTGAGTGCTAATGAAACCTGGCTCTTGGAAGTGTCCCTGGTGAATCTGACTATCTATCAGGCAGGTCCCAACCCCTGCAGCTGCAGTAGGCCAAGGACACCTAGGGAAAGGACAGCATGTGCTCAACTCCATCAAGGAGCACTGAGGACCAGCAGGGACTCAGGACCACGTATGGAATGGTATCTACTTCCACCTCCATCCATCCTTCTAACCCACTCCAGGCCCCTCCCTGAAGCCTGGTGGGTCCATCTCACACCATAGCTGGGTAGAGAGAATCAGAGTCAGCACAGGTGAGGGACAGGGTGGGCAGGCCTGGCCCCAACTTCTGGACCTACACCTGGGTGGGGACATGAGGGGAAGAGCAGGACAACTGGGCACCTCTGACTTTGGGGGGCCTGGCTGTGGGTTGTGGGTGTCACAGACCTCATTATGAGGGAGACAGCTCACATACAGCAAGGTTCACTCTGAGTGGTGTAGGTCTTCACATTGTGGTCAGGTTTAGGGTTTTCCTTCAGTGTGTCTCAGCTGGGTCCATGGAAATTAGGGTGGGAATGTGGGTTATATACAACAGTGAGCTACTCAGACATTAGGATGAGTGAGATGATGGTGAATGGGTGGAGCGGGAGAACATTAGAGCAAGAGAAATAAGAAAAAGTCAGGAAGTCAGGGTTGAGTGTTTTCTCCCTTATATAGAATCTAGAACAAATAAGGAATATAAAGGCAGGTAGAATCCAAGGAAATAAAAGATATCAGTGGACAACACAGAGGTCACTAAGGGTGAGGGAGGAGGGATAGGAAAAGGGAGGAGCCAGGAGTTAAGTGAGCAGATGTGAATGGCCAGTTCTGTACATGTGTGAGTCCTGCACATGTAGCGTGTTTCATGGTGAGTTTATCATGTAGATATGCATACACATAGTGCTAATTTAATAAAAAAAAAGTATAAAATCATGGAATAAAACTCAGTGGGGTAAAGTAACTGAGGAGCAAGAGAGGAACGACAGAGGAGGTACTGGGATAGACTAAGGGCTTTTATATTCAATGAATGAATGGGATTATGTCAAAATGTATCCTGTAGGGCATGATGTAACGTGGGACATGTTGCATCAGAAAAGAGGAAACTTGAGTTTCTGGCTGCCACCCGCTTCCGAGTCCTGGGGCCACATGTGGCTAAGAGAGCACCTAGCAATTAGCCAGAAGGCATTGCAGTGGGTTGTGATGAAGACTCCCATCACCTCTAGGATAGGCTCAGAAACCTTCTGCCCTCACGGACAGCTCCTGTCTCCCATTACTGCCTGTAGGATGGGTGTAGATGTAAGTTCTCCCCACCCTGCTGACCTTCACCCTGATTGGTTCCTGTATATTGTATTAGCTGTGTGTGTTTTCTCATTAAATGAGATCCTGCTTTGACTGTTCTGCCTGGCACATCAGCAAGGGAGGGCTGGGTGCGGGCGGCCAGTCTACGTTTACTTTTCTTGGCTCATCCTAAAAACCCCGACAGTATCCCGATCAATATATGCAAGATGCACTATTTAAAAAGAAAAACTACATCACAAAAACAAAATAATGATCTTCAGACAAATCAAAAATAAGCATAGACCACAAGGCCACAGAGCTCCCCTGGAAACCTGGTACACAGAGAGGCCCCCAGATGCAGGAAACCAGTCCTCAAACCCACTCTGCACCTGCTCCTGTGCTGCAGTCAGGCTGGGCACACAATCACGAGCCACCACACAGCTTGTAGATTCAAACAGCAATTCTTTATTCCCCAACTCACACCAGCACTCTACAAACACGTTCTGGGGAAATCCACATTCTCTGCCCAAATCCACCCCCACTGGGCTTTTGTCTCCCAAAAAATACAGTCTGAATCCCGTGAGAACTCAAGGGGAACTCAGGCAGCAGGATACGCCCTATTCCCAGCAGGAATAACCTTAAACCTGGAACGCCCTAAACCCGGATTATCCTAAACCGGGAACACCCTAAACCCGGATCCGCCCTGGTCCTTGAGCAAGGTCACCTTAGATGCAATGTCACTGCAAAATGTCCTATTTCCACGAGTCCTTCCACTAAGCAACATGGGGTACGCTGGCAAGGAAATTGTCATACCTACTTGGCTAATGGCTCCCAGCACTCCTGGGTGACCCTGAGCTCCCTGTGTGCTGAGTGTCCCCTGCTGGCCCTGGGCGCCCTGCAGGAGGTTTGTGTCTGGGCTCACACTGAGGTCCCCTCACAGTGTGTTTGACACAGTAATAGATGGCCATGTCCTCGACCCTCAGACTGCTCATTTTCAGGTACAGTGTGTTCTTGGGATTGTCTCTGGAGATGGTGAATTGGCCCTTCAAGGAGTCAGCATAATAAGTATAACTGCCATCAGTACTAATGGATGAGACCCACTCCAGTTCCTTCCCTGGAGCCTGGCGGGCACAGGTCATCCCATAGCTACTGAAGGTGAATCCAGAGGCTGCACAGGAGAGTCGCAGGGAACCCCCAGGCTTCACCAGGCCTCCCCCAGACTCCACCAGCTGCACCTCACACTGGACACCTGCAAACACAGAGGAAGCCTGGTCAGGACACTGGCACTCATCCACTCTTCCTCTCACTCCTGTCCACTCACACACTCAGGATCTCTGGTTCTCCATTCATCACCTTTGAAAACAGCCACCAGGAAAACCCAGCTGAGCACACTCTCCATGGTGAGCAGCTGTGTTCAGTCCTGATCCCTGAGTGGGCTGAGCTGGGAGTCCAGGGCTGGGCTCCTGTGCAGAGCTGCAGGGTCAGGCGGGCTGGTTTTCATGAGCAGAGGGAGGCCCTATTTGCATGTCCTCCTGCTATATAGCAGCTCTGGGTGGAGGCCCAGGTAGAGCAGCTCTGAGGGCAGATGGGAGTGTCATGGGCAGCATGGTGGACAGAGGAGCATTCAGGAGGGGAGAATTTCTTTTATTTTGATTTTAGAGCCCACTATCTTATTTTATTTAATATAAACACATATTCATATTGTGGAGGTGGCTGTGCTAACTCCCTGGGGCAGATGTAAAATCACACAGAAGCATGAGTGCTGGTTCGCTGTGTACAACAGGTCATTTGTGGCAAGATTGACTGGTTATCTGGTCTTTTGCTTTCACCCTGGACACGACTGCTGCCCTGACCCTCCTCCAGCTCCCAGGTGCACACACCTGGTGAGGTCCTCAGAACTGTCCTGCAATGGAAATGTGCTGTGTCTTCTCCCCTCTGCTGCCACCTGCTCTCCAGGGAGGGCACTCAGCTGAGGGCCTCAGAGGCTCCCTGCATTGGAAAGGCTGTGCCTCCCTGTGAGAGCCTCCTTCAGCTCAGGAGCATCCAGTTGGCACAGAGTCGTCAGGTACACATGCTGCTGCCATCTGTTGTGGGCACAGGGCACAAGTGTGGGCAGGGAGAAACCCAGGCTCTGTCCTCTCTTTCAGTTGTCATGGGCTGAGTCTACAGGGCCATGTGTAGCTCCAACTTATGAGGAGCCTGGGAGAAGGAGCAGCCAATGTCTTCATGGACTTGTTGTTGTGTTGAGGGTCAGGATTAATTTATTCTATTTTACTATTTATGTGGTATCTATCTATCTATCTAATCTATATTGTATTATCCAGGCCTCCCATCCTCCTCCTATGCACAAAGACCTGGGGAAACAGGGACTCTCTGTGTAGGTCAAGTGTCTTGGAATCCTCCTGGAATCACAGCCACATGCCCTCAGTACTGCTGCCCTGTCACTCTTCACATGTCCACATGGTCCCAGAATGTAGAGGACACCTGACACCCTGATCCTGGTCACCTGGATTCCCCTAGGGTGTAGACCCTCCCCGGCAACCTGAGCCCCAGTGTGACCCTAGCACCACTCGGGTCCAGCCCCATCTCCCTCTCTTTGCTACTGCATCAGGTCCTGGAAAGAGAGAGGACAGTGGCCCTTGGAGATGGGAAGGTGCAGGGAGGGTGAGGGTGAGGGTGGGTGGTGAGGGCCACGTGCAGAGAGGGCCTTGTCCTGGGGCTCTGCAGCTCACAGGGCACCTGTGGCCCACAGCCAGGCTGTGCTTCACAGTGACTGGGGCAGAGCAGCTGGTGGGCTCCCCACACCCAGGAGGGACAGGTGATGGACAACAGCCTGGGATCCATCATGGTGCCTGGCACCCCTGTGTCAGGGTGCTGTCCTCTGCCTCACTAGAGCTAGGTTTCAGTGTAAGTGTGAAAATACACCTGGAATGGCCAGCTGTTGTCTGATGGAGAGAGATGCTGACATTCTTAGTGATGTGGATGATGAAACACCCTCACATGAGAAAGACCACTGCATACAACGCCTCATTGCTTATTCATGAATTTAAAAATATATTCAAATGTCAAATCCATAAGTCTAGTTTATGTATCTAAGTGAATATATTATACTCATAAAAACAGGCTTAAACAATCAAATACAGAATCTGTGCTATTGAGGGGCATTTTGTATGTTAAAAGTGCTCCTAGCAACTACCAGGGCTCAGGGAGAAGCCTAGTGAGCCCCCAGAGCAAGTCCTGAGAGACAGAAAGTACACCACTGTGGAAATTCTCTCTTAATTAAAATGCAATATTATTTTTGTTTGCTAAAAAACAAAAAAAGTGTAGAATTATGATTATAGAGAGTTAATTGTAAGCCTAAAAAGGACTTAAAAACAAAGGCAAATCATTGCATTTATATTTTGTGTAAAGAAAGATAATAAATTGAAAGGAGTAAGCCCCATACAGAAATGTCAGACACACAGAATACACAGAAGCATTTCCTCTTCACCATCTGTTTATCCTCTACCAACGTGTGATAATGGAGCATCCATTTTTCTATGATTATGATGCTCAAATAAAATATTAAAAGTGATTAAAACTTGGATTTATTATTAATAAAAACATAAGAGGCTTATGGTGGTACAGAATATAAAACTTTAACTTAGCAAATTATAAATGTTTTACATAAAATCAGTGCTGTAGCTCTCAAACCATAATTTGAAAATACATAAAGTGATTCTGTTGGGTGCAGAGCAGGCTGAACTGTGTTGTCTGCAGGGCAGGCTGAATAGATGTTGGCTGCAAGATAGCCCATGCACTCAAACCCCCTCTATCTGGTCCTTTATCACCTGTTTGTGTCAAGTCCCTCTTAAGGCTGAGCACTCAACCCCCCTTGGGCCAACAAGGCAGCTTGCAGACCCAGAGGCCCCATTAGATTTGGGCTATAAAAACTCCCTCCTGCCAGGCCCCCCTCTCTCTCCCTCTCTCTCTTGCTCTTTCTCTCTTGCTCTCTCTCTCTTGCTCTTTATCTTTCTTACATGCGCTCTCTCTCTCTCTTGCTCTTGCTCTCTCCCTGTTCATCTCTTCTCTTTTCTCTCTCTCTCTTTCCTTCTTTCCTTTCTCTTTGTTGCACTGCTGCAATAAAGATCTTTTGGTTGCTCCGAGTGTTGTGGTCACTTTCCTTTCAGATTCTATTTCATGACATGTTCCAGGACAGGCTTAGGACAATCTGGGATGTAAACATTGCCCATGCTCATCCTCACCCAGACTGGAGCTGGGCTCTAGGACTGGGTGGGCACTGACCTGAGCAGGAACGGGGTCCAGGGTGTCCCTGTCTGTGATCCTGCAGTCCAGCCACAGTGCCTGGAAACTCACTTCCCTGGGGCTGATGGATCCAGCTCCAGCAGTAACCAGGCTCCAGGTTGCCTCCCCCCAGCAGCCAGGTGTCCTGGGGATTCTCAGGCTCAGGGTCAGCTCCCAACCAAGTTGGGGTCAGAGTGGTCCTGGGCACAGCATGTCTCAGGGTCTTGAGGCCAGTGGCAGAGCCAACCTGCAGCTCCCACAGTCCATGCAGAGCTGACCACCCTCCCATCTGAGTCTCTGCCAAGGGAGCCCCTTTCCCTCCAAGACCTTACTCAGGTCACCCCCGTCCACAGGCCACACAGCTGCATGAGGAGTGGGCACCTCTGCCCTTTGGGACCATGGGTTGGAGTTTTGGTGTCACAGAGCCTCATCATGAGGTTAGAGTTCACAAACACCAAAGTTCACTCTGAATACACACGTTCTGTGCATTTAGACCAGGTTTAGGGCTTTATGTCGGCATCCCTCAGCTCAGTCCTGCTTATGTTTGGGGACAGAGGAAACCTTGTTGTGCCTGCTGACGGTGGCTTTAGACTATCAGCTGCATCCACGGTCTCTATCACCTACATGGTGGCTCGACCGTCTGTTCATTAACATGTTACAAGACATACTGTGCCTTGTCATTGTCAAAGGTCCCCTGTGGCTGGATGGCTCAGGAACAATGTGGGCTATGACTCTACACATGCCAAGTGCAAAAATCAGTCATAAGAAGGTCACTGGGAATAATGGATTGGGAGGGTCACTGGGCAGGAGAACATCCAGACCCTTCTGAGAGTGGAGGGAGTTCCCCAAGCCATGAAGTATCCACACAGCTCAGGTGATGGCCCTGAGCAGTGCCTGTCATTGCACAGAAAGCCTCAGCTAGAGGAGACTGTGCAGCCACTGCTGAAGAAGAGCACTCCTGACACACCTCACCTGGAGAGAAATGAGGGGTGTCCAGGGGAGGAGGCTTCTCTAGGACCCCCATAGCTGGTGCCCTCAGGAGGAGCTGGCTGGTGAGGAGGCTCAGGAATGGGGTCAAGTTCTCTCCTCCTCTGCACGTGCCCCTGGCTGACCTGAGCTCCTGTGTGCTGAGTGCCCCCTGCTGGCCCTGGGCACCCTGCAGGAGGTTTGTGTCTGGGCTCACACTGAGGTCCCCTCACTGTGTCTCTGGCACAGTAATAGGTGGCCGTGTCCTCAGTGGTCAGGGAGCTCAGCTGCAGGGAGAACTGGTTCTTGGACGTGTCCCTGGAGATGGACACTCGGCTCTTGAGGGATGGGCTGTAGTTAGTGTTACCATTATAACATATGTACCCTATGTACTCCAGCCCCTTCCCTGGGGGCTGACGGATCCAGTGCCAGCAATAACCACTGGTGATGGAGTAACCAGAGACAGCACAGGTGAGGGACAGGGTCTGTGAGGGCTTCACCAGGCCAGGTCCTGACTCCTGCAGCTGCACCTGGCACAGGACACCTGGGGACAAGGACAGTCACACTCTATTAGTCACCGGCAGTCACAACCTCCCTATGGACCCAGGTTTGACGCTGGGGACACTCACCTCGGGGAGCTGTGACCAAGCACAGGACAAGACCCAGCAGCCTCATCTTCTAGTCCACACCTGCCTTCCCAGAGACCTCAGCCCTGTGTGAGCAGAGAGCTGGGAGCTCCCACAGCCCAGAGGGCCTTTGAACCCAGAGCAGGAGGAGGAATTTGCATGTGGGTGAGGCTCTTCTGATATCTGGAGAGGCTGGGGTCAGGCTGCCCAGGTCCTCTGTGCTCCTGAGATGTGTCCCTGTCTTGAACCCAGGTGGAGCTTTACCTGTGAGAGGAGAGCAGGTGGTTTCAGGGGTGCTGGAGGCTGTCAGAAGAGGAGCCCACCCTCCTGAGCTCAGCCCCTTCCTCAGGACCCTGCTCCCTTCCTGGTGCCTAGTCGCACTCTCCACACCCTCTCAGGCTCTGGGTTCTGAGTGCTCAGTTCTGAGTCCAGCACACTGCTTTCTCTCCCACTGTCTGCTACTGTGACATGGTCCTTCTGCTTCTGGACAACATGTGACACTGTCATGTTGGTTGTGAGATATAGGTGCAGCCTTCCTCATCTTCTAAATGTCCTGTAATCCAGGACACATCAGCACCAGCAGGGAGACTGGATGCAACATGCGATGGAGACCATTTGGGAAGAGGAGGAGACAGACTGTCTAAGTGGCTGTCCCCAGAGGAGCTTTGCACCTGACATGTGACTTCCCTCTCTATGTCCAGCTCCCTCTTCATCTGCAGAGGTTTCCCTGGATTCCAAGGGATCAGCTCAGTGTAGGCCCCAGGTGAGGAGAGCTATTTGTGAGGGAAGCCATCCTCGATGAACCCTCCTTAAGTGCTGATGCTCCAGGTTCTGAACAGTTATTGCATTCAGTCGGGCAGGGTAGTGCCAGGTCCAGTAACTTGGGAGCTCCCCCAGCTGGGATAACAGGGTGTGGCTCCAGGAGTGTCACCTGCTGGGGTTGAGTCACACTCACCTGTTCCTTTGTAATCCTACCCCTTCTGCCTTTTTCAGATAGAAAATTCTAAGAAACAGCATCACCCAAATTAAAAGCCCACTTCTGAACATGGCCCCTCTCTCCTGTCAGCCTCTCTGACCTTCTCGTGTCCCCCTTTTGGGGATCCTGAGGCTGGGAGATGGAGAAAGCCATCATGAAGCTTATAAAAGGTATTCTGTGTCTGTGAGGTACTTTGTGTCCCCCCAAATTCACACAGTGAGTTCAGTTCAGCTGCCTGTGCTGGACGGGGGTGGCAAAGTAGAGCAGCCCAGGCCCAGGATGCTGTGTCTGAACCCTCAGCAGTGACAGTCACCTGCCTGTCAGATCCCAGCCCCATCCTCCCCACACGTCTCACTGGGAAATGTGTCTGCAGACCCAGGGGCCAGCCCTGCTCTGGTCCCAGGAGCAGTGCCCATTCTCCATCATCCTCAGGAGGGAGGGTGGAGGGAATGTTGGGGACACTCCTGCCCCAGGGAAGATGGGGTGCACAGCTGAGCAGTCAAAATGCTGCCAACAAAACCGAGGGTCCCTCTCAGCCTTGGGCTTAGGAGAAGACCCTGCTCTTTGGAGTAAGGAAACGTCTGACCAGCCACAGTGCCCAGTCCTTGCCTTATCTCTGCACATCTCCATGGTACCTGTGGGGTCCTTTCCTGAGCAGCATGACCCATGCTCCTGGTGCCCAGCCCATTCCTGGGGCAGAGCTCAGTGTGCTGCCTGAGGAGGGTCCTCCTGCAGGTGGGCACTCCCCTGGGGCCTGTCCTCTCCTGAGCCCCAGGTCCTGCCCTCTGCGAGCTCCCCTGTGAGGTCAGGGGCCCTCACGGGAAACCAGACCTCATGTGCTCAGTGCAGAGACTGAGCCAGGCCCCGAGGTGCTGTGTCTGTTCCCCTCATCAGTTCCCGCAGCGCCCCACAACCCAGGCACCACCTCAGTGCTTCCTGGTTGTATTACTAGGACACTGTGAGTCATGACCTTAAGGGGCATGTCAGAATCCTTAAGTCCTTTCTCAGCAGGAGGAGGGACACCTTCCCACCAGGCCTGGAGAAGCAGGGTAAGTAACAGACCTCAGCCCAGCAGACATTGACCTCAGGGGAGCTGGGCTGTGCTTACCAGGGAAAGCCCAGGGTCCCTGGCTAAGGAGGGCCTGCAACCCCCATGCAGTACTTGACCTTCCCAGCAGAGGTGCCAGAGCTGGGAGGGGCTGGAGTTGAAGGGACTCAATGGGCAGGCGTGGACACCCTCCAGGGCACCTCTGCTCACCACACTTCACTTCAGAATCCCCTCCA
>NW_026005734.1:37817-47905 GCF_001458135.2 Marmota marmota marmota | reverse complement strand
CCCAGAAGGAGGGGGTTCAAGCCACATCTCTACACAGGACACAGGTGCAGGTGGTGGTCAGTTGTCCTCGCAGACCCACAGTCTCACCTGGTGCAGCAGAGCCACTGTGAAGGAGAAAGGCAGTTCCCCACCCTCCAGGACAGGTGGTCAGACAAGGGGATCCAGCTGTGTGTGGACCAACTCAGAAGCTGAGTGGCACTAAATAGAGAAGATGAATAAATAAATACCAGAAAACTAGGAGAGCAGAGGGAGGGGCGGGGGAGGGGAGGGTGGAGGAAGGAGGAAGCCCTGGGGAAAGAGTGCAGCCACCATGTCCCACCTGCTGTGACCATGTCAGAGGAGCCCCACTGTCCTGTGTGACCATTGGCACTGGGAGTCCTCAGGAGGAGACCCAGGGAGTGTCAAGAGAAACCAATGTATCACAACAGCAGTAGGAGTGTGTGGGGCTGGGTTGAGGCCCAGTGCAGAGCCCTTGTGGGAGGCCTGGTCTGATCCTCAGCACCCGGGAAACAAACCAGTAAAATGAGGCATTGTGCCCACCTACAGCTAAAAGTGTATTAAAATGAAAGTAAAACACCAGTGTGCTGACTGATGGTGTCCGTGCTGAAATCAGAGGGGACTGGTGGTTTCATGTCTTCCCACAGCTGCTGTGCCTCAAATTTCAAAGCACAGACATACAAGTCTCTCTGTCACAAAAACCTCAGTGCAAGTCAATCTGAATCTCTGAGGGAAAAGCTGTGCATCATCTGATTGGCATTTCCTAATTGGGTGTCTCTCCAACATGTATCCAGCCCACACACCCCGTCTTTGCACCCACCTTACTCTTCCCATCCTCCCCCACCTCCCACCCTCCCCCAACTGTTCTCTATGTCTTCCCTTTGTTCCTCTTTTCTTTCCCTCTGTATTTTTTACTTTATTCCATGTTTGGTTAAAGTGAGTTTCTGATCATTCCTGTGTGAACTATTGAGTCAGTATTGCCTTCTCCTCACCCACACTGAGCCTAGGCTCATAGAACTAGAAGAGGAGTAGCCCACTGACAGTACTTACTGGTGTCCTCCTTACCTCTTTGGAACACTGTTACTTTCAGCACATTCTTTTCTAAGAAGCCTGGAGATTGAGGTTAGCAGTTGGATTTGGCTAAACCATGTCATGATGCTAAGATAAAGTGACAGTGCTTGACTAAAAGGTCCCTTCAGAAAGAGGAAAAGGAATCCAACTAGCAGAGGCACAAATTGAACACCTGTGAAAACACAAGGAAACAGACAAACAAAAGTTTCCCCCAAATCAACAATCCCTCAACAAAGAAACCACATATAGTGAAAGGAATGAAATTCCAGGGAATGACTTTTAAATTTGATTACCAGATGATTAGTGGGGTGAAAGAAGATCTGAGGAATGAACTACTAACATACAAGAGATGAAATCTTCAAAACAGAGCTACGGATTCTGGGAGGAAACCCTTGAGAAATTTGGAAAAGAAAGACGCCATGCATCACGTTGAGTGCAGTTGAAACTATCACAAACAATTTCAATTACACACAAGTGAATGTCAGGCCTTGAAGACAGGATATAGACTTTGAATATTTAGTGAGCAGTAAGGAAGAAAAGACCATGACCAGTACACACAAGAACTCTGAAACAACCCCCTTCAGAGTTGCCCTGAACCTCCATTCCTTTTTCACTTCCACTGACTCTGAAGAGAGCAACCTACTCAGTGGAATTGAAAAGGAATCAGGAACAGGGCAAATGCAGTCAGAATCCTTTCAATGACATAATATAGAACAATTTACAGATGTTCAGAAGGAGATGCATATCCACATTTAGGAGGAACACAAAACCCCAAATAAACAAGACCCAAAAGAGCCCATCCAGATCACATCACAATCAAAATGCCCAAGGAAAAGGGACAGAATATTTATAGCCACAGGAGAAATATCCCAAGACACACTGAGAGGTAAACAAGGAAGGGCAATTTCTGTCTTCAGCTGAGACTCTGTCATCCTGGAGGGCTTGGAAGGGAAAAGCCAAATTCTGAAAGAAAGCAATTTCCACCATGATTGCTATACCCAGGAGAGCCATGATTCAGAATCAAACTGGAAATAAAAACTTTCCAAGATAAGAAAAAACTAAAGTAATTTATGGCCAGTGCATAAAAACACTGTAAGGATTACTACACACAGAAGGATACAAACCCCAGAGATGGCAACTGGGACAAACCACTGGGAAATTAAGAGCAAATTAAACACATGAAACAATTCAAAATGTCAGAATATCCTAAGGAACCCCTCTCTGTGACAACTCTGGATGTCAATGCTCGGAGTTCTCCTGTGAGACGACACAGACTGGCAGGGAGTTAAACAGAAGACCAACCCTATGCTGACTGTGAGAGGATCATAAGGAGAGATCTACAGGCTGTAGTAAAAAAGGAAAAACTAGGTTCCTACAAATGAAGTCAAAACAGAAGCAAGAGTAGCTATGTTCCCACCCACCAATGACATCCAATACAAATAAAGCAGAATAACCAAGGAATGTCCCTACCTACCAGCAAATGGAGCAGTCCAAGACCAAGATATAAAAAGAGTAATAATTTATATTCCAAGTATTGATGCACCTAATTACATGAATGAAGCATTTACTGAAGTGATACTCAGATAGAACAGAATACATATTAATGAGTAATTTCAAAACATGTGCTTCACCAACAGACAGAAACCAGATGTAAAATAATGAAGACGCTTTTGAGCAAAATGATCATGTATATCACATGGATCTTACAGGCATTCATAGAGTATTTCATAGGAGAATATTTGCATTTCTTTTCTTCTGAGCTGTTCATGGAAGTTTCTTTATAATAGATGTTATTGTAGGTCATAATCCAAGTCTTAGCAAAAACAAAATTTGTTAATGTCATCCCTTCCAGTCTAGTATTTTTTATCATTCTTTTTAGATTTACTTGACAGTGCAGTGTATTTTACCTGCACAGTGAATTCCTTGCATTTTATGAGATCCCGATGCAAAGAAATTAGCAATCAACAGCAACATTCAAAGACCACTCATTTACACATGGAGATTAACTAAACAATACTCTTGAATGTGGACTGAGTAATAGTAGAAAGGAGAGGAGACATACATATGGATATATAAATAAACATTAACAAATTAATATTAATTAAATTAGTATTTAAACTAAATTAAAATTAATATTAACATTAAGTAATATTAATATTAACAAATATTAATAACACAGCATACCAATATGTTTGGAACTTTATCAAGAATTGTCATAAAAAATAATGTATACTGATAAATGAGTGCATAACAAAAGAAAAGAATCCCAAGAAAAAATCTAATATTTTATCTAAGGATCTTGCAAAGCAGTAACAAAGTAATTTCCAAAAAAGCAGAAGATAGGAAATAGTTAATATTAGAAAAATTTGAATGAAATAAGAAATTAAAAAAATTCAGTGATTCAAAGTAACAAAGTAGTGGTTCATTAAAAAATAGAGAAGGGTGATCACTCCTTACTCCAACTAATTAAAAGAAAGTAGAATATAAAGAACAAAATTAGAGAATAAAAAGGATATATCACACAGACCTCTCTGGAATCAGATGATAATCCAGGATGACTTTGAATCTTATATTCCAATAAGTTGGAAAATCTAGAAGGCAAAGAAAAATGACGAGTCACATATTATCCACCCAGTTTGAACCAAGAGGGTGTGTAAAATGTAACACAAAATGTCAATCAACATACAGAAGCTCTAGTAACAGTCTTCCAGCAAAGAAGATCCCTGGACCAGTTGGATTTCCAGATAAGTTCTACCAGACACTTAAACAACAACTAAAGCCAATCTCCTGAAATCCATCATTGGAAATAGAACTTGAGGGAAAACTCTCAAAATACCAATCGATGATCAAAATGGAATTAAGAGGAAGGTACACTTTTATCAATTTTGTTTATTCCAGGGATGAAGGGTTGACTCAACCCTTCTACTACAATAAGTGTAGTTTATCATTAAAATAGAATTAAGGACAAGAATCTTATGAACATCTGCACAAAGTGAAGCCTTTAGGGAAAACCCAGCACCCATTCATGTTTAGAGAGTTGGAGAAATGGGTACAAGGAACATTTCACAATATCAGAACATGTCACTTAACAAAGCCAATGCCATGGTGAATGGAGAAAAGCAGACAGTGTTTTCTCTAGAATCAAGAACAAGACAAGGAAAGCCACTCTCACCCTTCCTAGGCATGTAGTTCTTGAAATTATAACAAGAGCAATAAGGCAAGAGAAATAAATAAGATATACAGATAAGAAAAGAAGAAGCCAAATTTGGTGTGTTTGCTAATGACATGATCACATATCTAGAAACCCAGAACCCTCAGCAGAAGACTTTCAGAATTGGAAATTAGCAGCCTGAGATCCTTGTCCCAGCTCTGCCTGCCACCAAGTAACTGAGTAAATACCTTACAAGTCGCTTTCCTCACCTGTACAACAAGGGGCTGCAGTTTACTTTCTAAGGCCCTTCATTAGTCTAACATCCTATGCATTCGTCTTTGCCTTCAGTGGTTTATGGTAAAATCTGTGAGCCACAATCTCACTATATAGAAGATCCTCAGAGAGACCCTTCAGTGGAGCAGAACCCATGGCCCAGGATGTGATGTTTTCACCTGTCATGTCCTGGGAAATGTGGAAACAGTCCTGGCAGAGGACAGAGTGGCTCTGTTAACCCTGGTAGTCTGTGCATATCTGTGTCTCCCAGACCATGCTTGGAACTCACTAGAATTTCCTTTTAATTCCTACTCAGCACAGCAGCTGTCAATGCTGCCCTCTTGAATGAGAACACTTTACTCAAAGTCCAAAGTTCTTGTGAATGATTAAAAGGCAGCTGCTGTTGGGCATTGTAGAGGCTTTAGGACTTGGGGATGGCCCAGGTCCCACCAGGTCTGCCAAGACTGCACCTGGGAGAAGTAAACAGCAGGCACAGAGACATGGCAGGATGGACTGATGGGTGACTAACAATGAATCAAGGAGCAGAGTCAGGGCAGGGGACCTCAGGATGGTCTTGCAACACATGAGAGGAGAAATGATGAGAAACCACCTTAGGAGGCCAGACACAGGCTGGTCCAAAACCCAGAAGACCACAGTGAGGCCAACTGCAGTCCAATAGCCATGATAACTAGGGGCTGGAACTCTGCAGAGAAGTCCTGGCAGGCTGGAGCTGAAGGGCAGGGCACAGTGAGAGAGCAGCACCTTGACAAGGGCCACCTGCCTGGGGTGCAGGGACAGCTAAAGGAGCAGCCCACTGTGGTTCCCTCCTCAGCACAGGAGAGGCCAATGTCACAAGAGCATCTCAACTAACCTAGAGTATACCACTGGGTGAAATCCAGCACTTTCCATGATGAAAGGAACCAGCAAGTTACTCAGAGGAAGTACAGCAGAGGGAAGCTAAGTGTGAGGTCAGGGGGCTGCATGCAGCTGGACTGTGTAGTGGGGCTGCCTAGAGCCCTCACCCCTGTCCCCCACAGTGGCCCTGAGGACAGAATTGGAGCACTGGGTTTACTGTCAGGCCTGCTGGGCTTCAGTCCCCTTCAACATGTCTCTGTCTTTTTCATTTTCAATGGGAGTACTCACCCCTGCCATAGGACTTGGGAGTATGGGACCCCTCTTTGATTTTAAGGCACATGGTAGAGAGTTCCCTGAATCTTGCAGAATCTTGTAGTGGTCAGACACGCTGACCTCTGCTCCTGCCTTCCCACGTTGTGCAGCTGTTTTTCACAAACTAAAACCACAGGCCTGGGGTGTGGCTACTATAGAGTAGGCTCCAGTGTGCACAGGGCTCTAGGGTCAACCTGGAGTTCTGAGCTCTGCTGGAGGATTTGTGACTTTAGGGACTCCAGGATGAGGCCTGAATGTGCTCTGCCTTATGAGACAGATGTGACAGCTTTGTGGTCAGGGATAGAATGACTAGTGTGAATACTTGACCTCCCAAAATGATGTATGCTAAGGTTGTTCTGCAGCCCCATGGGCTGTTGGGGAGTGGGAGATCACTTAGGACCTGGAGACTTTGAAATTTATGTCAATCACTGTGAACATGCGCTGCAAGTGGGTGGTCAGACCCCATCTCTTCCTTCCTCAAGTTTAATTCCTAGAAACAGAGTGAGTGGCTATCCCCACAGTGGGCTCTCTGCATTGCCCCCAGCACACCCAGGAAAGGTGTGAATGCAGTGCACTCCTCTCTTCATGGACTAGAGCACTGGAAGTCATGAGCCAAAGGAAAGCTCCTCTTCATGTGTTGGTGGCCTCAGGCACTTGCCACAGGGGTGCACAGCTGAGGAACCCAATCTAGGTTACAGTGCTAGAAGAATAGGCCAGGCCTGAAGGACAGCCTCTTCCTGGCCTCATTCTCCTGTCAATGTAAGAAGCTGGCCTCTCAGGAGTACAGCTGGACAGTGGCTGTGGTGTTGAGCAAGGTCAGGAGAGGAAGGGGCTGAGACAAGAGGCACATGGCCATGGCTGACACAGGAGCACTTGTCTGTCCTCACCCAGAGGGTGGCTGTGGGCAGCACACTCACCCTGCAGACCAGCACAGCCAGTGGGAGGGATCAGGAGGGCTCTCCTCCCAAGAGGGAGAGTGTTGGATGATGGGTGGACCATGTGTCCTGAGCTGACCAACAGGCCATGCTCAGGCACCCGGACAACTGCTCTTGCCTCTCCAAGATGTGCAGCTGATTTTCACCGTCTATAATGACAGCCATGCAGAGTGACCACAGGTAGAACAGGCTCCAGCTAGCACAGGGCACTGGTGTCCACCTTGTGCCTCCAATGATTATAAAATAATTTGATTTTTAGGCTGAAATCTGCAAGGAAATTTTTCCCACGTCCCAGGATCAGGAAGTTAGCAGAAGCTGGAGATGGAAACTGAGAGACAGAAGCCAACAGAAATGCAGCACAGGGAAGCACCCGATGGGCACAGTGAGTATCAGGTGCACCAGGACAGGGAGCAGGTCCCCAGCAGTTTCCACTCAGCCACCAAGAATCAGTCAGTGACCATGTCCCTGGGGGTTACCTGAATAAATACCAAGTGCTATCTATAAAAGATGAAAAAGATTTAGCCAACAAGGATGGCATGTTCTCTCTCCTGGCCCTGGGCATGGCCCTGGAGCACATGGACCCAGCTGACATGAGTCAGGCAGAGGGAGACCATCACCACACCATCCCTCATGTGGGGAAGCTGCTGCATCAGGTAGTGGAAAGGGAGAGGACAGGGGCCCCCGGAGATGGGAAGGTGCACGGAGGGCAGAGGTGAGGGGGGGTGGTGAGGGCCACATGCAGAGAGGGCCTTGTCCTGGGGCTCTGCAGCTCACAGGGCACCTGTGGCCCACAGCCAGGGTGTGCTTCACAGTGACTGGGGCAGAGCAGCTGGTGGGCTCCCCACACCCAGGAGGGACAGGTGATGGACAGCTGGGTGTGCACAGCCTGGGACCCACCATGGCACCTGGCACCCCTGTGTCAGGTTGCTGTCCTCTGCCTCACTAGAGCTGGGTTTCAGTGTAAGTGTGAAAATACAGCTGGAATGGCCAGTTGTTGTCTGATGGAGAGAGATTCTGATGCTTTTAGTTGATCATCACACACCATCAGGTGTGAAAGACAAGGACACACAGCACATCTTTGCCTATCCATGTCCTTTAAAACGTATTCGTACGTCGATCCCCAAGATCTAATTTACATAACTAAGTGTAAATTTAATAACCACAGAGCATGCTTAAGCAGTTAAATACAGAGTCTGTGCAAATGGCAGGTGTCCTGTTTATGGCAAGTGATGCCAGCATCCACCAAGGCAGAGGCAGCACCTGAGCAAGGCCCTCAGAGCAAGTAACGAGGTTTCAATGAGGCTAAGGAGACAAGACTTAAAGCATCAGGTGAAATCCTCAGTTTTCAGGTGGGATATCATTGTGTTGATTATAGGTTAAAAACCTTGTAATTATTAATAATATAATTCTTTTCCAGGCATGATCAGGCACCCCTCTGATCACAGCTCCTCAGGATTTGAGGCAGGAGGATTGCAGGTGTGAGGCCAGCTGGGCTTCTTAGTAAGACCATGTTTCAAAAGCAAAGTCCCCTGTGAGGGACCTCGGGATGCAGCTCATTGTAAAGTGCTCCTGGATTCAATCCCAAGTAGCAGAAATAATCAGGGAATAACAGATGATAATTGTGGGTGTGATGGAGAGCTGAGACGATGGAGAAGAGTCATATTTATATGAGACAGGAAGGAAAATGGGTAGTAGATTGAACAGGAAGATAACACCACCCAGTGAGGTCCCAAATGTACCTCTGTAGGAAGCACTTGCTCTACTCTGAGAATCGAGTTTACTGACATAAAACCAAAGAGTGTGAGTCCTCCTCTTGTTTGACTTTTTCCTGGGGACTTATCATGAGCCCAGAACCATGTCCCCAGCACTTTTTGTTTTTCATTTTGGGAAAAGGAGTAGGGAGAGCATAAGGGAAGAACAGTGGAATGAATCTTAACAGTCTTTCTTATTTACATATTAGTACAGGTAAGTGATAACCACCATCAGTATATCCAGAAAACACTAATAAAAAAATCTATCATTAAATTGCAGAAAGATCAGTAGAGTTGAGGGGAGGTGACAAGAGGAAGGGTGAGAAGAGGGAAAATGGACTTATTGGGGCCTGAATGAGACAAATTATATTTCATGCTTCTACCATTTTGTCAAAAAGAATGCAAAAGTTACAAATAAATAAAAAGGACAATAAAATAAAATGAATAATGATACAATAATGGGGACAATATAATACAATAATGGAATAGTCAGCTGTTGGAAGGGAGGCCCTGGAGATCCATGTGATGTAGAAGGAGAAATGAAATGTCACAGATTTGCATAAATGGCACCAGGTTGCAGACACTATGGTAACCAAAGTCCTCATCAGAAAACTTATATTTGAGCCTTTCTTCCTTATGGAAAACTTGATGGAGGAACTTAAAAGTTTGTCATGTCCTGAGACACGGGCATCTCCAGAAGACTATGGATGGTCACGCCCCAGAAGGAGTTGCCTGGAGAGAGAGTAAAGTGACTGAGGGGAAGGGACCCCACCTCCCTCTGCACCTGCTCCTGGGTGACCTGAGCTCCTGTGTGCTGAGCGCCCCCTGCTGGCCCTGGGCACCCTGCAGGAGGTTTGTGTCTGGGCTCACACTGAGGTCCCCTCACTGTGTCTCTGGCACAGTAATAGGTGTCCCAGTCCTGGGTGGTCAGGGAGCTCAGCTGCAGGGAGAACTGGTTCTTGGACATGTCTCTGGAGATGGACACTCGGCTCTTGAGGGATGGGCTGTAGTTAGTGTTACCACTACTACATATCTCCCCTATCCACTCCAGCCCCTTCCCTGGGGGCTGACGGATCCAGCTCCAGTCATAACCACTGGTGATAGAGAATCCAGAGACAGCACAGGTGAGGGACAGGGTCTGTGAGGGCTTCACCAGGCCAGGTCCTGACTCCTGCAGCTGCACCTGACAGAGGACACCTGGGGACAAGCACGGTCACACCCTGTCAGTCACCAGCAGTCAAAACCTCCCCATGGACCCACATTGACACTGGGGACACTCACCTTGGGGAGCTGTGACCAGGCACAGGACAAGACCCAGCAGCCTCATCTTCTAGACCACACCTGCCTTCCCAGAGACCTCAGCCCTGTGTGAGCAGAGAGCTGGGAGCTCCCACAGCCCAGAGGGCCTTTGAACCCAGAGCAGGAGGAGGAATTTGCATGTGGGTGAGGCTCTTCTGATATCTGGAGAGGCTGAGGTCAGGCTGCCCAGGTCCTCTGTGCTCCTGAGATGTGTCCCTGTCTTGAACCCAGGTGGAGCTTTACCTGTGAGAGGAGAGCAGGTGGTTTCAGGGGAGCTGGAAGGCTGTCAGAGGGGGAGCCCACCCTCCTGAGCCCAGCCCTGCCTCCTCCAAGCCCTTCCTCCCTGCACCTGGGAGGGTGTCAGAGTGGCAGGAACGTGCCCAGCATGCAAGAGGCCCAGGTTCACCTCCCAGCCCTGAAGGAGAAGCCCTCAGTGATGACTGA
>NW_026005734.1:0-30682 GCF_001458135.2 Marmota marmota marmota | reverse complement strand
TTCAACTCAGAATCAGAAATCTAAGAATTAGACCAGAAACATTGCAAGTGCTAGAAACAAATATTGCATCAACCCTCCTGTGTACTGGCACAGGCACTGATTTCCTTAACCAGGTTACTAAAGTGCAAGAGACAAAACCAAGAATCAACAAGTAGGACAGTATCAAATTAAAAGCTTCTGTACAGCAATGGAAGCAGGCAGGAATGTGAGGACAGAGTCTTCAAAAGGGAGATCTTTGCCACCTACTCCCCAAGTAGGGCATTAATATCCAGAATATATAAAGAACCCAACACACTTAATGATAAGACCCAAATAACCAAATGAATGAATGGGAAAAAAACTCAACAGACACTTCTCAAAAATAAAATAAAATAAAATAAACACATGTGGCCAAAAAAATATAGGAAAACATAATATTTCTAGCAATCAAGAAATGCAAATCAAAACTACATTGAGAATTCATCTCACTCCAATTAGAAGGCAATCATCAAGAACACAAATAATAACATATGTTGGCAAAGATGCAAGAAAGAGATCACAGATGTATTGTTGGTGGGACTTCCAATTAGTGCTGCCATTCTAGAAAGCAGAATGGACATTTTATGAAAGACCAGGAATGGAGCCACAATAGGACCCAGCTATCCACTCCTCAGTATTTATCCAAAAGAAATAAATATACAGCATATCATAGCTGTATAGCCAAATCAATGTTTATACCAGTGGATCTGACAACAGCTATATTATCTAATCTTAATGTATTCCCAACAACAGATGAATGGATAAAGAGAAGGTGGTGTATATACAGAACAATGTTTTACTCAGCAAAAAGGGAGATGGAAATTATGGTATTTACTGATCAATGGATAGAACTGGAGAATGTACCGCTAAGTTTAAAAGGCAGATTCAGAAGGTGAAATGTCAACTGTTTACTCTTGAATGCAAATTCCAGACCAAAAAAGAGAAAAAGTGCTGGGAGGAATCCCATGGAAATAGAAAGAGATGAGGGACAAGAGTAAGGGGATTAAGGGTGAAGTATGAGGAACAGAAATGGGAGGAGCAGTTGAAGGAAATTGGACAAAATATCCTGTGTACCTGTATGAGGGCACCACAGTGAATTTCCCTTTTATGTACTCTAAGAAGCACTAACAAACAAAATTATTTTTTTTTAATAAAGTCTGTTGATAACAGAAAGGGGAAAAGAGTAAGGATGGAGGGGTAAAGGGGAGGGGAGGAAAAGGGAAATGACAGGGGACTGAAGTGGAGTAAATTATATTTCATGATTTCATGTCAAATCAAAATGCAAAAATATTTTACTTATGATGCATTAATCAAAAGGGAAATATGGATTGAAAACCAGAATTGTTCTCTTCAGAGACATAACGTATTACTAGAGACCAAAATTCCAGAGCTACCTAGGGAACCTCGTTCAAGTTGAGGAAAACCAGATGCAAGAATCCAGCCATCAATCTCTATTTGCACATGCTCTTGAGCTGAGCCTTAGCTCCCTGTGTGCTGAGCGCCCCCTGCTGGCCATGGGTGGTCTGCAAGGAGGTTTGTGTCTGGGCTCACAGTGGGGTCCCCCACTGTGTCTCTGGCACAGTAATAGGTGGCTGTGTCCTCAGAGCTCAGACTGCTCATTTGCAAGTACAGCATGTTCTTCCTGTTATCTCTGGAGATGGTAATTTTTTTTGTACACATTCATTGTGTTCCATGATATCACTATTAGCTTTGTTTCATGTAAAAGCAAACCACTCCAGCCCCTTCCCTGGAGCCTGGTGGACCCAGTTCATGTAGTGATCACTGAATGTGAATCCAGAGGCTGCACAGGAGAGTCGCAGGGAACCCCCAGGCTGCACCAGGCCTCACCCAGACTCCACCAGATGCACCTCACACTGGACACCTGCAAACACAGAGGCAGTCTGGTCAGGACACTGTCACTATTCACACTTTCTCTCACTCTTGTCCACTCACACACTCAGGATCTATTGTTCTTCGTTAATTACCTTTTTTAAAAGCCACAAGGAAAAACCCAGCTAAACCACAAGGAAAACTCCATGGTCAGCAGGCTATGTTTAGCTCTGATCACTGAATGGGCTGAGCTGGGAGTCCAGGGCTAGACTCCTGTGCAGAGCTGCAGGGCCAGGTGGGCTGGTTTTCATGAGCAGAGGGAGGCTCTATTTGCATGGGCTTCTGCTATACAGCAGCACTGGGTGGAGGCCTCAGTTAGAGTAGCACTGAGAGCATATGGGACTTTCATGGAAAGTATGGTGGACAGAATAACATTCAAGAAGGTAGAATTTTTTATTTTGATCTGTTATTTTAATTTATTTATTATAAACATAAAAACATGCAATGGAAGTATCACTGTTAACTTCATTGTGCAAAAGCAAAATCACACAGAGAAGCATGAATGGTGGTTCACTATGTCCTACAGTTCATGCGTGGCAAGAGTGACTGAATATTTGGGGTTTTGGTCTTTTCCTGGACATGAATGCTGCCCTGACCCTCCTCCAGCTCCCAGGTGCACACACTGGTGAGGTGCTCAGAACCGTCCTGCATTGGAAATGTGCTGTGTGTCTTCTCCCCTCTGCTGCCACCTGCTCTCCATGGAGGCATCCAGCAGAGGGCCTCAGAGGCTCCCTGCAGTGGGAAGGCTGTGCCTCCCTGTGAGGGCCTCCTTCAGCTCAGGAGCATCCAGTTGGCACAGAGCCCTCAGGTACACATGTTGCTGCCATCTGTGGTGGGCACAGGGCACAAGTGTAGGCAGGGAGAAATTTAGCCTCCGTCCTCACTTTTAGTTGTCATGAGCTGAGTCCACAGAGACCCACATGTAGACCCCTTTTGTGAAAGCATGGACGAAGGACCAGCCAGCATCCCCATGGACCTGGTGCTGTGTTCAGGGTCTGGATTAATATACTTTATTTCACTATCTATTTAGTTTCTAGGTATCTCTCTCTCTCTCTCTCTCTCTCTCTCTCTCTCTCTCTCTCTCTCTCCATCTATCACCTATTTAACAACAAGCACCAATAATCTATCTACATATATTCTATCATCAGTCATTCTCTATCTATCTATCTATCATCTATCATGTGTGATCTACACATTATCTCTTCCTCCTGTGCATTGTAGACCTGGGGCAAACAGGGTCTACGTGACTAAAAAAAAACGTCTTGGGATTCTCTTCAAAGATCCATCCCAAAACAGCTACCTTGTCTCCCTCAGCATGTTCATGATATACCAAAATGGAGAAAACAACTGACACCCTGGGCCAGGCCTCCTAGATTCCCTGAGGGCTGGTAGAGTGAGTTCCCAGCATCCCGAGCCCCCAGGGTGACCCCAGCACCACTCAGGGGTTCCAGCCCTGTCTGCATCTCTTTGCCTCCTGCCTCCTGCCTCCTGCCATGCAGTGGTGCAGCCTCAGGAAGGCTCTGGTCAGGAGCACCACCTTGATGTTTGAATCCTGGTCTCCAGAATCTGCTGTAGCACAGTCCTCTAATTATAAATCATCAGCCTCAGGAGCTGCTCAGAGCTGCAGAGACTGAACTCAGTATTGGGGACCAAGGTGGTCCTATTAAACATCTAAAGATGTAGACACAGCCCTGGAAATGGGTAAACTGTTGGTCTGTGCCAACTCTGATCTGGGTGCTGGATAGTCACTCAGCAGCTAACTTGGCAGCACCCATGGGGCTAACTCTGCAGGCACACGGGGGTGCCAGAGTGTGAAGGTGGTCTTTCTCCACTTGCATTCCAGAAGATGAACTGAATAGCCATGTCTCAGGCTGAGCTTTGTCTGAAGTGTGCCCCCTACACAGCATCCCACTAGGGTGATGTTTAGTAAAGCCTGGGCAAGACCTCTAAGGCCCCAGCACTTTAGGTCTACCATTAGCAGGGCCAGCTTGGAAGGCAACAGACAGGAGACCCTACCATGTGCAGCATGGCCTTATGCCAGCAGAGACATGTGGTGGGACAGACTGAGGCTTTGGGACAGGAACTCTGTCCAGTGTGCACGCAGGTGAAGCTTGATGTCCAACAGGTCTGTTCTTAACTCTAGTTTCATGATCAAAAAATGAGTCCTTCATAGGGTAGATGACGAATGAACAAGTGCCATTTGTAGAGCACTCCTGGGATGTGACTCCAATGCTGAGAAGCTCCAGGACACCTGGACACTGGGGAGAGGCAGCTTGGAGCCTGCCTGGGTTTCCAGCCACTGTGGCTGGATTGAAGGATCACAGATAGGGACACCCTGGGCTCTGTTCCTGCTCATGTCAGTGCCCACCCTGTTGCTGAGAGTCTAGCTCCAGTCTGGGAGATGATGAGTATTGGCAATGTTTATATCCAGATTTCCTTAAGGTACTCTTATTTCATTTCAGAAAATTAAATCATCTGTGTATTTTCAAAATTTGTGTTTAGAGCTATAGCATTGATTATATAATAAATTTGTAAGTTTGCAAGGTAAACTATTATGTTTTATAACAAATGTTGCCTCTTCTATTTCTATCAAGAAAACTTCCAAGTTTTCTTCATTTGAATATTTTAATTGTGCTGTATAATTGTGCAAAATTGTGTGGTTTATTTTGACATATTCACAAATATATAAGCAAAATTTTGTAGCAGAGATATTGCTTCCTGCCTATATTTTCTGCCTGAAATTTTTCTATATGGTACGTTTCTATTTATTATTTAAGGTCTCTTCATATAAATTACAAATTCAATGATGTTCCTTTGTTGTGTGTCTCTGCTGGCCTGAGAAATACCTGAATAATAATTTAACACTGTACAATATGTTGTGATTTAGTGAACAAAATGGATGTTGTATCTAAATAAAGAGAGAATACTCCAATGTTTTATTTTTCTCAGTGGTTTAGATTCTGTCTCTTTTGCCTCATTGAAACCTCAGGACTTGCTCTGGGGGCCTCACTCAGCTCCATCCTTAGTCCAGGTCAGTGCTGGAGTCTCTTTCCCTAATCATGATGCCACTTACTTGCAGATAGTCTGTATTTGATTGCTTGAGACTGGTTTTCTGGTTAAAATGTTTAGATTTAGTTATGGAAATTAGATTCAGGGATAGACAGTTCGATATATTTTGAAAAAACCTGAATAAACAATAATGTGTTGTATTTTGTTTTATTTTACAAGTGATGGTGTTTATTACCAACATTGCTAAGAATGTAAGTATCTCTCTCCATCAGACACACAGCTGGCCATTCCAGCTTTATTTTCATAGTTAAACTGAAATGTAGTTCTGTTGAGGCAGAGGACAGCACCTGACACATGGGTACCAGGCACCACAATGGATCTCAGGCTGTGCACACCCAGCTGTCCATCACCTGTCCCTCCTTGGTGGTGGGAACCCATCAGCTGCTCTGCACCAGTCACTGTGAAGAACAGCCTGGTTGTGGGCCACAGGTGCCCTGTGAACTGCAGAGCCCCAGGACAAGGCCCCCCTTTGCATATGGTCCTCAACCCTCATTCTTACCCTCACACTCCCTGCACCTTCCCATCTCCAGGGGCCATGGTCCTCTCTCTTCCCAGGATATTGATGCAGTAACTTCCCCACATGAGTGATGGTGTGGTGATGGTGATGGTTTTTCTCTGCCTGACTCATTTCAGCTAGGTTCATGTATTATCTTACCCAAGAGAAAGGTTATGCAACCAGCCATCATGCTCATCAATAATGAATGAATAATTGAAATGTGAATCACATACCAACAATGCAGCTCTACTCAAGCATTAGGAAGAATGAAATTATGGTGAATGGACAGAACTGGATGACATCATGGCAAGTAAAATAAGAAAGGCTCAGAGAGTTACAGATGATTGTTTTCTATCATACGTGGAAGCTAGAACAAATAAGGAAAATAAAGACAGGTGGAATCCCAAGATAATAGAAGACATCAGTGGAGAAGTCAAAGGTGACCAAGGGTGAACAGGAAAAGGGAGGACAGGGAGAGAACTGAGCAGATGTGAGTGGCCAATTCTACACACATGTGAATACTGCACATGTAGAAATGTACCACAGTAAGTTTCTCATAGATAAATGTGTACATACAAAGTTAACTCAAAGAAAACTATAAAAACTCAGAAAGATAATCAGTGGAGTAAAGGATATGGGGAGGAAGGAAAGAGGAGCTACTGGGGCAGAAATGGAGCTTTTATATTCAATTAATGTATATGACTAAGTTAATGGAATCTCAATAATAAGGATAACTATGATGTACTAATGTTAAAAATAAACAAAATATATCACAAAAACCAGGATTCATATTTTCAGAGGGACCAAAGATAGTCCAGGTGGCTCCCTGGGAAGCTAGTTCATGGAGAGAAATCCACATCTAGGAAACCAGCCCTCACCCCACCCCCACACCTGCTCCTATGTGACCCTGAGTTTCCTGTGTGCTGAATGTCCCCTTACTGGCCTTGTCTCTGGCACAGCAGTAGGTGTCAGGCTAGTCTGAATTTCCACTGTCAGAATAGACCACTAAACAATATTTTATGATTAAAATTTTCTGACATTTCCCACATAGTGACATTTATATGAATGTTATAGACTCGTCTTCTCAGTATCAGGGATGGAACACAAGATGTGATAACCCTGACCTCCAACCCAGCCCTGTTTATGTCTTAGTTTGAGGCAGGTTCTCCCTAAGAAACCTGGGACTGGCTTTGAACTAGTTGTCCTCCTGCCTTAGCCTTCTGAGTACCTGGGGTACATGAGCTCCATCATGGCTGGGTAATTTTTCTGAACTTCTGATGCCATATCTTCTCCACTCAAGCTGATTTGGGTCCCCTGTCCCCTTCCAATGACTCCTTCCCATTCCCATTCATCATACACATGTCATTCTAGAACTCATATAATGAAGGAAACTTCCACCTGTGGGGACATTTGGCAATGTCTGGAATCATTTTATTTCTCCCATGTTAAGAAAGTGATAGTCCAATTTAAAGACCATTGTGGCTGCTAAACCTCCAGCTATCAGCCTAGCACCTGCAGCAAGGAATTAACTGACCCAAATGTTCATAAACCAAACTGAGGAATGCTGACAGGAGGCCCTAAACCTTATTAAATTCCACATAAATGTGTATGTTCAGAGTGATTATTGGTGTATATGAAATGTCTATTCCTCATGATGAGGCTATGTGACACTCATATCCCCCACCCAGGGCTCCAAAGGGCAGAGGAAATTAATAAAGAACAAGAGACCCTGAGTGTGTGAGTGAACAGCAGTGAGAGAAAGAGTGGATAGTTAACAGTGTCCTGACCAGGCTGCCTGTATATTTCTAGGTGTCCAGTGTGAGGTGCACCTGGTGGAGTCTGGGGGAGGCCTGGTGCAGCCTGGGGGTTCCCTGCGACTCTCCGGTAGAGCCTCTGGATTCACCTTCAGTGACTACTGGATGAACTGGTCTGCCATTTTCCAGGGAAAGGGCTGGAGTGTGTTGGAGATATTAATAAGAATGGTGGTACAATAAACTATGACAACTCTGTGAAGGGCCAATTCACTATCTCCAGAGACAACACCAAGAATATGATGTACCTGAAAATGAGAAATCTGAGTGCTGAGGACATGGTCACCTGTTGCTCTGCCAGATAGGGGAGCAATCCATTGTATCACCCTTGGCTCTGACAGGGCACATCAGAAGTTGACGATCACACCTGTAACAGGTCATTAGGCTTTGGGTATATATTTGTATCTGGAAACTGGAGACTTCTCTTTCCCTCTGCTTCCTGATTACTATGCAATCTGCTTCTGTCTGCAACACTCTTCATCATGATGTTCTGCCTCACCTCCCGCCCAAGGAATAGAGCCAGCCTTATATGGATTAAGACCTCTGAAACCATGAGCCCTCAAATAAACTTTTTCTCCTTTAAAATTATCCTGGTTAGAACCCTTGTCACAACAGCAAAAAAGTTGACTAATGCAGGGACCAACAATTCCAACCCCTACTTTTCAGATGAAGAGCCTGATTCATGTTGGAAAGAGATGGTTTCCAAGTATCAAAGTTGCAATTTAAGACAGCCACGTTCCCATGCTGTCTTCCCATACATTCACTCACATGCACTGACACACTCATACACATACACAAAACTGGTTTTTACTAGTTTTTTCTAATGACAAGAACTTAGAATGTGGCCATTTTGGACTGTAATCAATTCCACTAATTTGGAAGTTAAGGCTGGCAGAGAGTAATGCACAGAATTTCAGACAGCAGTTGAAGTTGAGTCTGGGCAATATCTAGGTGTCTTGACCCCTGGTCTCATGTTCAGTTCACACCTCTCTTTCTCTGTGAAAAACTGTCCCAGTCAGACACAGGATGCTTTTGTAATCAAAATGTCACTATCACGACTTAAAGCGCTGGCTAAGCCCTCTACTGGGGCAGCGTGCTGAGGCTGGGTGGGAGGTGGAGGGCTGTGGGCTCAGCTTCATCTCTGGTACTGTGCATCTCAGTGAGTCCAGAAGAAAACCAGAAGCCAGGTGGACAGCACTGAAGGCCACTTGTGAGGCAGAGGGCCACTCCCATTGCTTCCACATGGAATCCCATCAAGCTTGAATAGACGGGTGCCATGTAAACGTGAAGGCTGACTTAAGAACAACCTATGGCAAGGACACTATCAGAGAGAGGGAGAGGGAGGAGCAGCAGCTACAGCAGGAAGACTTGAGTCTCCCACCTCCAGAGGCACTTCACAGAGTGTCTGGTCCCAAGAGAGGCCACTATCATCTACAGACTCCAGGTGCTTTCCACAGAGTCCCCATAAACCTGAGGCCAGCTCCTGATGGCCCCTAAGTCTCCAGACTGCAGAGGCCACCTTTTCTTTCAATGTTTAGGACAAGCTGCCTTGAAAGTTTGCCTTAAGTCAGGAAACTCAGAGGGCTTCTCAGGTCTCCAAGGACTCTTAATATGCTCAGAATTCTTCTAATCACTCTTGGCTCTGAGTTTCTTCTTCTGAAAGATTTATTTGATATGATCTTGAATTTCACAATAAAAATTGGCAATCAGATAAAAATGAATAGAGATAATCAATCGCATATCAGCTTCAACAACTTCCAATTCACAGTGTAATATTTCAATAAATATCCCCACTTTTTACCAAAACTGGGTAGTTTCAAAAAGCCCCAGACAAGCCCTGTGCACTGGTGCACATGTGTAAAGACAGCTGTTCAGGAGGCTGAGGCGGAGGACAGCAATTTCCTGGCCAGCCTCAGCAACATAGTGAAGTCTTATCTCAGAATAAAATATTAATAAGGTCTGGGAGTGTAGCTCTGTGAGAGAGGATCTTTGGGTTCAATCCAAAGTCATATGCACACACTTTCACATATTCTCTCTCACACACACACTCATACACATCTCACAAACACACAACCCTGACACTCACGGGCAAAACCACAAACACACTAACACTCACATACTGACACACTTGTGCATACTCTCACAAACACACATACTCACACTCTCACACACTTGTACACAAACATTCACATACACACATTCACACACCCTAACACTTTTACACTCTCTCACACTCACAAGCACACACTCACATGGACATGCAGAAATATACACTCACAAACACTAACACACACAAATGCACAAACTCATGCACTCTCACACACCCACTAGTGCACTCACATACACACACACCTTATGCACTCAAATGCACACACCCACTCACAACACACTAACACACTCACATATGCTCACACACTCATGCACAATCACATATACACACCATACACTAATAAATACATACACACTCAGACATGTACACTCACACTAACACACACTTGGCACACACACACATTCACGTACATTCACTCACATGCACTGACACACTCATACACATACACATGCACTCACACACTCATATACTCACATACACACAAGCACACTCACAGTCACATGCACACACATGCACTAACACACATTTTCACACACCATCCTAAAGGTGCCCCATGGTCTCCATTTCATGGTGCACATATCCTGGTGTAGTAGGGGCAGGGTGTGTGACTTACTTGTGGGCAAGGTATGTGACTTACTTGAAACTGACACAACACAGCAAACATGACAGAATGTATCTGTTAAATAATGTGAGACTGTCATAGCCATCTTTCTGGTAGACTAAAGCCCTAGGCTGTGAAAAACAGGCTGTCATGATGTAGGTATCCCAACATGGCATGGAATCCAGAGCTTGCAGCCTCCAGCTGACTACCAGCAAACAAAGCACAGAGTCGGAGCTGGCCAAGAACTAAATTCTCACTCCACGGCATAAAAATGGAAGTGCATACTTCTTCAGGTAGCCTGGGATGAGCCCCAGCCCTGGGGACACCCTTGTCACAGCCTCAGACAGACCCAGCTGAAACATGTACAGACAGTAGTAGATGGTGCAGTTCTCAGCCTCCAGGTAGGCTGTGCATTACCTAATGCAGACCATAGATGGGTGCTGTCCTCAGCCTCCAGGTTGGCTGTGTGTTACATAATACAGACCATAGATGGGTGCTGTCCTCAGCCTCCAGGTTCGCTGTGTGTCACCTAATACAGACCATAGATGGGTACTGTCCTCAGCCTCCAGGTTGGCTGTGTGTTACCTAATACAGACCATAGATGGGTGCTGTCCTCAGCCTCCAGATTGGCGGTGTGTTTCTTAATACAGACCATAGATGGGTGCTGTTCTCAGCCTCCAGGTTGGCTGTGTGTTACCTAATGCAGACCGTAGATGGGTGCTGTTCTCAGCCTCCAGGTTGGTTGTGTTACTTAATGCAGACCATAGATGGGTGCTGTTCTCAGCCTCCAGGTTGGCTGTGTGTTACCTAATGCAGACCATAGATGGGTGCTGTTCTCAGCCTCCAGGTTGGCTGTGTGTTACCTAATGCAGACCATAGATGGGTGCTGTTCTCAGCCTCCAGGTTGGCTGTGTGTTACCTAATGCAGACCATAGATGGGTGCTGTTCTCAGCCTCCAGGTTGGCTGTGTGTTACCTAATGCAGACCATAGATGGGTGCTGTTCTCAGCCTCCAGGTTGGCTGTGTGTTACCTAATGCAGACCATAGATGGGTGCTGTTCTCAGCCTCCAGGTTGGCTGTGTGTTACCTAATGCAGACCATAGATGGGTGCTGTTCTCAGCCTCCAGGTTGGCTGTGTGTTACCTAATGCAGACCATAGATGGGTGCTGTTCTCAGCCTCCAGGTTGGCTGTGTGTTACCTAATGCAGACCATAGATGGGTGCTGTTCTCAGCCTCCAGGTTGGCTGTGTGTTACCTAATGCAGACCATAGATGGGTGCTGTTCTCAGCCTCCAGGTTGGCTGTGTGTTACCTAATGCAGACCATAGATGGGTGCTGTTCTCAGCCTCCAGGTTGGCTGTGTGTTACCTAATGCAGACCATAGATGGGTGCTGTTCTCAGCCTCCAGGTTGGCTGTGTGTTACCTAATGCAGACCATAGATGTGTGCTGTCCTCAGTCTCCAGGTTGGCGGTGTGTTTCCTAATACAGACCATAGATGGGTACTGTTTTCAGCCTCCAGGTTGGCGGTGTGTTTCCTAATGCAGACCATAGATGGGTGCTGTTCTCAGCCTCCAGGTTGGCTGTGTGTTACCTAATGCAGACCATAGATGGGTGCTGTTCTCAGCCTCCAGGTTGGCTGTGTGTTACCTAATGCAGACCATAGATGTGTGCTGTCCTCAGTCTCCAGGTTGGCGGTGTGTTTCCTAATACAGACCATAGATGGGTACTGTTTTCAGCCTCCAGGTTGGCGGTGTGTTTCCTAATGCAGACCATAGATGGGTGCTGTTCTCAGCCTCCAGGTTGGCTGTGTGTTACCTAATGCAGACCATAGGTGGGTGCTGTTCTTAGTCTCCAAGTTGGCTGTATGTTACATAATACAAACTGTAGATGGGTGCTCTTCTCAGCCTCCAAGTTGGCTGTTTGTTACACAGCACTGGTTGACTAATACAGTACAAGTGATTGTTTATTTTAGGTGTCAATTTGATCAGATAAAGGAAACTAGATAGTTACCAAATCATTGTTTTGGGGTATGTCTATGATGCTGCTTGCAGAGGATATTGGTGCGTTCATTATTCATCAGTCTGTGTAAGGATATCTTCCCTTAATGTGGGGGAGCACCTTCAATTAGCTGGTAGATAGAAAGATAGACAGATAGGATAGAAAGGTAGTGGGACAATGAATCACCCTCTTTCCTGGAACTGGGCCCCTCTTCTCCATTCCTGGACATCAGCTCTTCAGCCCTTGCACCAACCCCACCCCAGGGTTCCTGGGCCTCCAGAGTTGGATTAAGTGCTTCCCCAGTGGCTTTCCTGGTTCTCAGCCTGTGGTAGTGAAATGAGATTTGCCCTGCTTCTCTGAGTATCCACCTGGCAGATGGCCCATTGTGGGACTTTTCAGCCCCATCATCACACAAGCCAATTCTCTTAATAAATCCCTTCCATCTCTCTACCAGTTCTTTTCATTGGGATACTCACACCACAGTGACCTTCTTCTCTAATGTCAGCAAGAGTATCCTAGAAAGATGGCTAGATAATCTTCTATTATTTAATATATAGTATTGGTTCTGTCCTGAATCCTGACTAATAAATATAATATGTGTCAATAAAGATTTAAAAACATTACCATTATCACCTGTGGAGAGTGGTGACAGTGAATGGTAGAGCAGTGCCTGAGACTGGGGTCCCTTATGACTTCATGGCTGTGGCATACTTGGTGCCTAGGAAAGTTTCTGTGCAAAGGTGAAGGATGCTGGTTGCTATGGTAATTCCCTCCATGAGGAGGCTCTGTGCTAGAGTCTTATCAGCCTCAACCTTGATCTCAGGCACACAGCTCCTGAGAATAAAGAAACCCTTTTGCTAGACAACCTCAATGTTTCACTGGCTCTGCAGCTCCTGAACCTTCTCCCCTAACAGTAACTTTAAACAATAGACTTTCTTGAGAGCTACACAAGCCTCCCAACATTGCACATTGCAATTGTACTATGTAAATGAGGAATGAGCTGCACAATGTTGCAAACTCTGTAAATTTGATGAATTCAAAGAATAATGATTGCATAGACTTTAATCTGATTAATGAGACAGATATAATAAAGACTGCTGGTATAATTCTTTACATCTGCTTCTACATCAGAGAGCTGCTATTATCTTCAAAATATCTATATGTGAGTCTTTATTCTTCTAATCTCCCATTGTCCCTCACAGGAACCTGCTAGTTTGGCCACATCAGTCTTGGCAGTAGCCTGGCATGGTGGCACATATTTATAATCCCAGCAGCTTGTGAGGCTGAGGCAGGAGCATTACAAGTATAAAACCAGCCTGAGCAAAAGCAAAAGCAAGGTTCTAAGCAACTCAGTGAAACCGTGTCTCTAAATAAAATACAAAATAGGGCTAGGGATATGGCTCAGTGATCCAGTGTCCCCGAGTTCAATCCCCAGTAAAACAAAACAAAAACATTACCATGGTACCATTACCACATCTAAAAATAATATAATTCTTTCATGTCATCAAATACCAAATAGTTCTCCAAATTTTCATGCTTATAATTTTCTTTTACAGTTGATTAGTGCCAGTATAGAATGAATGCAGTGCAATGTGCTCCTCTCTTCCTCATCAGATGTGAGAAGAAGAGTCAGACCAGAGTTCCCAGCACAGCTGGCATTCACGCCCCGGAGAGGCTTTGCTCCCTGCTTGTGGCCCAACTCCTCAAGCCACTAGCCAGTTGGTCATTCTGCTGCAGACATTCCTGGTAGAGAGATCCTTACTTCACACACAACACACACATTACCGGGCTGTCTTCTTCAGAAAATGTCTTCATCCATTAAACAAAATTCTGTTGCCACTGTCACACTGTAACACCTGACGGAAGATGCCAGAGTTATGAGTGAATCTCAGGTGAGTCACAGACATGTGCAAACAGGAGCCTGCACTTCCCACAGCAGAGGCAGCCTGGTGTGTGCTCAGGCACCTGGGCATTGTCAGTGTTAACCAGGCACCTGCTTCAAATCCCACCACAGTTGCAGCTGTGACCTTTGAAGGGTTACTGAAGCTCTCTGCCCTTCAGTTTCTGTATCTTATTCAATGGAATGGTTTTCTTAACTGCCCATTTTAAGTAAGATCATCCATGCAAGACCCAGTGGACAGAGTCTGACATACACTGAGCACTCAAACCAAGAGAGTTCTTTTTGAAATTAAAAAACAAAAGAAAAAAACAAAAGTTCAGCCTCTCTCTAATAAGGGTGAGAATAAGACCAAGCTTCCATAAAACACTTTGGAGGAGGAGAAAAGATGTCATGATATTATGGTGTAGATGTGTGGTGTCTCCAAAGCTCATGTGTGGGACAATGCATGAAAGTTTGGAAGTAAAATTCTTGGGTTATAGGTGCCTAACCTGCTTTAGTCCACTAGAATACTGGGTGGTGACTATAGCTGGTAAGATGTGACTGAAGGAGGGGGTCACTGGGGCATGACTTTGGGGTTTATATTTTGTCCTTGCTGAGCAAAGAAGTCTTTCTCTGCTTCCTGGTGCCATGTTCTGAGCTGCTCTCCTTCACTGTGCTCTTCTGCCATGATGTTCTGCCTCACCTCAGCCCCAGGGCAGTACCATTGGCTATCTAGGGACTGAGACCTCTGAAACTATGAGCCCCAAGTAAATTTTTCCTCCTCTAAAATTGTTCTTGTCAAGTCTTTTAGGTACAGTGCCAAAAAATCTAACTCAAACATCTGGCAAGAGTTAATATGTTTTAATTTAAAGTGGAAAATTGTGCAGGGAGAACAGACTTATCTTCCAGAGGTTAGTCCCAAAGCTCACATTTTTCAAGTACTTTATCTCCAAAGCTTACCTAGAATGTGAAGGATATCTGCATCTGGATTCAGCAGCTTACCCATCATTACCATGGTGACATTCTGGATTCAGCAGCCTCATCCATGTTTACCATGGTGACATTCTGGATTCAGTAGTTAACCTGCTGTTACTATGGTGACATTCTGGATTAAGTAATGTCACCCATTGTTACCATGGTGACATTCTGGATTCAGCAGCTCATTCTTCACCATAATAGTGACATTCTGGATTCAGCAACCTGCCCATTATTACCATGGTGACAATATGGGCAATTACTTGAACTTGATTCATGACAGCTAAGAGAAAGGGGAATGAATTTGAAAATCATTAAAATCCATAGAGTTTAAGGCTGAAATTTATAACTACTTTAAATTCAAACACAAGTTCTGGTATATTTAGGAATCAGCTTAAATCAGGATATATCTTCCAAAAGAATATTTCAAATTTAAAAAAAAAATTAAATTAAAATCTACCCATTTATCTTTCTTGGACAAATACTCTTCTGGTGATGAGAAAACAATATACCAGAGACTGGAAAAAGAAATACAGGGTGAATCAACCAACTGCTGCCTGCATTGCTTCTGCCATTGCTGCTGCCTCTGATTCCACTGCTGCCAACCTGAGATCTCCTGGAGGTCTTCTTTCTGGGTGCTGCTGCCACAGAAGACACTTCTGCCCCAGATGCAACTGAAGCTGATACTGCTGCTGACCCCTGGAGATTGGTGACTCTGTCCCCACAGCTGCAATTGCAGCTGCTGCTGCAGCTGTCACTGGGGCTGACGCCTTACCTGCTGCCAACAACCACCACCACTACCACTGATGCCACCACCTAGAGGACTGCTTCAGGGGAGACTCTAGGTTTGATTGCATGTGGCTACACCCATTTTGGAACACCAGCCTTGCCTGGAGCCTGGATGCCAGCAAGTTTACCACCACAAGAGCCTCTGTCTGGGGACCCCAGCTGGAACTGCCAGGTCCAGTGTGGGGGTGCCTGCAGGTTTGGAGGAGCCTGGGGTCTTCCTGGTGAGAGTGCTGGTGGCCCTTGTCTTCCTGCTGCATCTCGGGGTTGCCACTTAGCATGAGTATATCCCTGGTGGTATCTCTGCAAATAGGAGCAGCATTGAGATCTTGAGACTGCAGCATGACAGAGCCTGAGGTATCTGAAGCCTAGAGCAGTGGGACAGAAACTGGGTTTGTGAGGGCTGATCTGGGTTTGGTGATCTCATGGGATGTCAGAGACAGAAAGGAGAAACTGTTGAACACTGAGGGAGAGACAGTTTGACCTTCCAGCAAGATATATTTTATTTTTTTAATTTACTAATCTCACTACCATACTTGGAACAGGATGTTTTCATGAATTAGTGTTCAGAGGACAATGATATATGAATGATATTTTGCATTTTTGTTGTATTCTTGTCTTTATCTATTTTTTGTTTGTTTGTTCATATTCTTCCTCTGTCATCTATTTTCTTTCCAACTTTTCTCCAACCAACAGCCAATCTCTGTTGGCTCCTCTTCCACTCTTCTTGTGAATTTTCACTTCTAACTCCTCTCTTCCTCTCTTGCAAATATCACATACTACACTACCTCTGTTCTTTCATGTACCATTTTAAGTTGTAAACCATTTTAACAAATTTTCTGTTTGTACTATAGATAGTTATTGAACTCATAATTTTGGTTTAATATGAGAAAGAAGCAGACACCTTACTAGATGCCTAATAAAGTTTAAGGCTATATATTGTAGTATGCTGGGTGCTGTTGATATTGGTCTCACCATGAAAGGTGAAGCACTGGAAACATTTAGGGACACTATAGGTCTACATGGTAGAATTTATCCTGCCTTAGATCCATACTTCTAGATGGGAAAATACACAAACAACATGGAAAAAACAAGGGAATAAAACCCCCAAACAAACCAAGATGCTTCAACAACAGAAGCCACTGATAACAGAGTAGAAGAAATTTCCAAAAAGACATTCAGATTGTATATACTTAAATTGATATGTGAAGTAAAGGTTAGTAGAAGGAGTGAAATCAAAGAAAAAATACGTGAAATGAAAGACCACTTCAATAAAGAGTTAGAGATCATGAAAAAAAGCAGAAAACCTCAAAATGAAGGAAACAGTAAAACAAATTATAAATTGAATATAAAACATCACCAACAGACTAGACCACTTGGAAGATAGAACCTCAGACAATGAAGACAAAATATATAATCTTGAAAGTAGAGTTGACTATGCAGAGAAGATGGTCAGAAACCATGAACAGAACATCCAAAAATTATGGGATAACATGAAAAAAATGAATTTAAGAGTTATCAAAATAGATGAAGGAGCAGAGATACAAAAAAGGAATTCATAATCTGTTCAATAATATAACAGCATAAAATTTCCCAAACCTAAATAATGGAATGGGGGCTGGGGTTGTGGCTCAGCAGTAGAGCACTTGCCTAGCACATGTGAGGCACTGGTTTCGATCCTCAGCACCACATAAAAATAAATAAATAAAATAAAGATATTGTGTCCAACTACAACTAATTTTTTTTTAAATTAATGGAATGGAAGATCAAATACAAGAAGCTTACAGGACCCCAAATGTACAAAATTATAGCAGACCCACATTATAATGAGAATGACTAACACAGAGAATAAAGATAAAATTTTAAAGGCTGTGAGAGAGAAAAAAATCAAATTACTGATAGGGAAAACCAATTTGGATCTCAACTGATTTCTCAACCCAGATGCTTGAAGTTAGAAGGTTCTGAAATAATATATTTCAAGCTCTGAAAGAAAATGGCTGCCAACCAAGATTTTATATCCAGCAAAATAAAAATTAAGTTTCAGATTTTCCATGATAAACAAAAATTTAAAGAATTCACAACTAGAAAGCCTACACAACAGAGCATTCTCGACAAAATATTCCATGAGATAAAGTGAAAACCAGCAAAGGGAGGATCGACACTAAAGGGACACTCAACCAAATGAGAAACTAAGACAAATCAAAAACCACAAATAAATCCAAATAACAGGGAATACAAATCATATCTCAATGAGAAACTTAAATTTTAATGCCCCAACTCATCAATCAAAAGACGTAGACTGGCAGGTTGGATTAAAAAGCAAGACCCAACAATATGCTGTCTTCAAGAGACTCACCTCATGGGCAAAGACATCCACAGGCCAAAGGTGAAAGGATGGGAAATGACTTATCACTCATATGAATTGAGTAAACAAGCATGGGTTTCCATTCTCAGATTAAGTAGACTTCAAACCAAAGTTTATCAGAAGAAACAAAGAAGAACTTTTCATACTTCTCAAGGGAAGCATATAAGCAGGACCTAACAATTATAAATACTTATGCCCCAAACAATAGAGCATCTATGTACATCAAACAAACCTTTCTAAATTTCAAGAGTCAAATAGACCACAATACAATAATACTGGGTGACTTTAACACACCTCTCTCACTACTGGACAGATCTTCCAAACAAAAACTAAATAAGGAAACTATAGAACTAAATAATGCAATAAATTATTTAGACTTAACAGACATATAGAATATTCCATCCATCAATGAGCAAATATACTTTCTTCTGAGCAGCACATGGCCTCTTCTCTAAAATAGACCATACCTTATGCCACAAAGCAACTCTTAGTAAGTACAAAAAAAACAGTCTATCAGACCACAATGAAATGAAATTATAATCAACAATAAAATAAAAAATACAAGCTACTGTAAAAAAAAATGGAGATTAAATAACACACTATTGAATGCTGAAAGGATAGTAGAAGAAATCAGGGATGAAATTAAAAAATTCTTAGAGATAAATGAGAATACTGATACAACATATCAAAATCTCTGGGACACTATGAAGGCAGCACTAAGAGAAAAATTTGCTGCAGTGAGTGCTTTCATTGAAAGAATAAAAAGGTCAATAAACAAATGACCTAACACTACATCTCAAAGCCCTAGGAAAAGAAGAACAAAGCAACAGCAAAAGCAGTAGAAGAGAGGAAAAGATTAAAATCAGAGCTGAAGTCAATGAAATCAAAACAAAAGAAGCAATTGAAAAAATTGACAAAACAAAAGTTGGTTCTTTGAAAAAAATAAATAAAATAGATAAACCCCTGAACATGCTAATGAAGAGAAAAAGTTACTAAAAATTACTAAAATACAAGATGAAGAAGGAAATATCACAACAGATATGTCTGAAATGCCAAAGATAATTAGAAACTATTTTGAAAATTTATACTCCAATAAAATTTAAAAAAATATTGAAGACATCAACAAATTTCTAGAGACATATGACCTACCTAACCTGAATGAGGAGGTCATACATAATTTAAACAGATCAATTTCAAGTAATGAAATAGAAAACACCATCAAAATCTACCAACGAAGAAAATCACAGGACCACATGGATTCTCAGCCAAGTTCTACAAGATTTTCAAAGAAGAATTGACACCAATACTCCTCAAAGTATTCCATGAAATAGAAAAGGAAGAAACCCTTCCAAATTCATTCTATGAGGCTAATATCAACCTAATACCAAAACCAGACAAAGACACATCAAGGAGAGAAAACTTCACACCAATATCCCTGATGAACATAGATGCAAAAATTCTCAATAAAATTCTGGCAAATTGCATACAAAAATATATTTCAAAAATAGTTCACCACAATCAAGTGGGTCTCATCCCAAAGATGCAGGGTTGGTTCAACATATGGAAATCAATAAATATAATTCATCATATTAATAGACTTAAAAACAAGAGTCATCTGATCATCTCAATAGATGCAGAAAAAGCATTTGACAACATACAGCACACCTTCATGTGCAAAACACTAGAAAAACTAGATATATTAGGAACATACCTCAACATTGTAATAGCTATATATGCTAAACCCAAGGCCAGCATCATTCTAAATGGAGAAAAATGGAAAGCATTTCTGATAAAAACTGGAACAAGACAAGGATGTCCTCTTTCACCACTTCTATTCAACATCAGCCTTGAAACTGTAGCCAGAGCAATTTAAACAAAAGAAATAAATTAAAAGATAGCCTATTCAATAAATGGTCCTGGGAAAACATGAGTCATCTGATCATCTCAATAGATGCAGAAAAAGCATTTGACAACATACAGCACACCTTCATGTTCAAAACATTAGAAAAACTAGGGATAGTAGGAACATACCTCAACATATGTAGCAAAATGAAATTAAACCTCTATCTTTCACCCTGCACAAAAATCAACACAAAGTGGATTGAAGACTTAGGCACTAGAACAGATACCCTCTACCAAACAGAAAAAAATAGGCCCAAATCTTCACTATGTCACCATAGGATCTGACTTCCTTAACAAGACTCCTAAAGCATAAGCAGTAAAATCAAGAGTCAATAAATGGGATGGATTCAAAGTAAAAAGCTTCTTCTCAGCAAAGGAAACAATCAATAATATGAGGAGAGAGCCTACAGATTGGGAGAAAATCTTTAATACATCCACCTCCAATAAAGCATTAATAAAGCATATAAAGAACTCAAAAGACTTAACACCAAAAAAACAAATAACCCAATCAATAAATGGACTAAGGAACTGAACAGACACTTCACAGAAGAAGAAATACAATCCATCAACACATATATGAAAAATTGTTCAACATCTCTAGCAATTAGAAAAATGCCAATAAAAACTACTATAAGATTTCATCTCACACCTGTCAGAATGGCAATGATCAAGAACACAGGCAACAATAAATGATGGTGAGGATGGGGGAAAAGGTTCACTCTTACATTGCTAGGGGGACTGCAAATTGGTGCAATGACTATGTAAATCAGTATAAAGATTCCTCAGAAAACTCAGAATAAAATCCCCATTTGACCCAACTATCCCACTCTTCGGTTTATACCCAAAGGACTTAAAATCAGCATACTACCATAATGCAACCATGTCAATGTTTATAGCAGCTCAATTCTCACAAAAACCAAAATCAATCTCACAAAACCAAAGGCCAAATATTTTCTCTAATGTGTGGATTCTGACTCACAATAAGGTGGAGGGCACTAGAGAAGAATAACATTACCTTATATTAGGTAGAAAGAAGTAATGGGAGGGGAGGGGAAGTAATGTGGGGATAGGAAATGCAAATCAAAACAGAAAAATGAGAAATTATATCCCGTCTATGTATGATATATCAAAGTGCATAAATGCATTCTACTGTCATGTATAATTAATTAAAAGAAATAAAAAATTAATAAAAGGCTGAATTTCATGTAGTCAGTGGGTAAAACTGACTTGTAATGAGCCTCAAACATATTTTTCATTAAAACAAGGCAAATGTACCCATTTTAAAGTTGAAAATATTGATCCAGTATATTTCTATTTCTGCAATATTACAGATGTCATAATTGTTGAATGTTAAAGTTGGAAGAAATTCTCCAATGTGACTTTGCAGACTTGACAAAGACATGAAGGGCAATGTGCTGTGACTGTGGTTGCAGCACCCATGAGGACCCAGGTGAGGCTGGTCCTGTGAGTGCCGCCACCCTTCCCTGGCTCTCCACTCACTGGACGGCCCTTGTCAGGAATCTGGTGATTCATCATGTTAAACTTCAACAAAACTTTCCTATCTGGTGAGGAGGTGGAAGAGATTACTGAATTGTTTTCTAGCTGCCCTACTTCCCAGGAGGAACAGGAAGTGATGCGTGGGAATTGACAGCCTCTGGAAGTTTCCCAAGATGCTCATGATCTGAGGAGACCACAGTCCTGGTAATCTCCCACTCCATGGTCTATTTACATTCTGCAGTTATTTTTATCCATCTTGTAACTTCCACTAGAAGGGCCATCCATTTTCCCTCATTAAAGTCTCTCCAAACTTTTCAAACATCTTGTCAGGGATGCTGGCCAAGACATCCTGCTATTCAAAAGAGGTTGCTGGGCCCACCCAACTCCAGGCTTCTCTGAGGCTGAGTCCCAGTAAGGGGCCCTCAGGGAGGAGCAGCCAAGAGGTGCAGAAATCCTCAGGACCTCATCCTTGATGATTCTTACTTAGTTCTGCAAACCTTCCTCTCTGGAGGCCACTGTTCTTTTGAGATTCTGTGTGGGTGGCAAGCAAGTAGAAAAGGGCCAGCTCCACTCCCCCCTCTCCCCATGGCTGCCTGTCCTGTGGCTTTACTTCTCACACCTGCACCTACAAGGGTCCCACCATCCTTGCTGTCCCCACGGCTGTCCTGGGCTCCCTGTGCCTCTGCTTCTGATCCGCCATCTCACTGCACAGAGTGCGTCCTCATCCTACCTGGGTCTCAGTCTTCTCCCCCCCATCTCTACAATGTCCCTCTATCACCTTGATGGAACCCAAACTCCATCACTTTGGGACGTGCCCTTCTCTCAACCTGCCCTTCTCACCTGCTTTTCTTTCTGCTTGGTTCACTACATGCCCTTGTGCCTCTCCTTCCTCCAGCAACATGCTTCCTTCCTCTGTTGCCTGCTGAGCGCTCCTATCCCCACACCAGGAAGGAGCCTCAGCTGCCCCGGTCCTGCCAGCCCAGTGTAAGATGTACAGTGCATCCACAGCCTGCCCTGCACTCCACCCCACTGGGTCCCAGCAGCTGAGTGAGCTGTGGGCAGCCACCCAGTCCTTGTGTCTTGGCACCTGGGACTCAGCCCTGTCCCTGTCCCCAAACTGCTGCCCTGCTTCTTTCTCCTGGAGGAAGATGCTGGGCTGACGAACTCAAGTGTCCCACTCCTGCCTGTCCCTGGACTTCAGCGATGCCTGGGCTCTGCTGCTGTGGACTGCTGTCCACTCACGGCACTGCATATGGAGTCCCACCTGCCTCAGGGTCTTAGCTGAAGCTATTTGATATTAATAAATGGCTTCTATCCATTATGGACGAAGCTATTTGATGTTAATAAATGGCTTCTATCCATTATGCCAATTCAATAAACTTCTATTTCTCATGTTCTAAAATTCTGACTTTTCATTTTATCCTACAGTTTCATATTTTTACTTATTCATTTTATGTTTTATATGTTTTTATTATATCATCCTTGCTGAGTATTTTATTAAACATCTTACTTAAATCCCATATAACCCTAATCAGAATATTAATCTTTGAGTTCTTCATAAGAGGAAATTGATGCCCAGAGAGGTACAGGACTTGCTCAAGGCCACAGGAGGTCCTGTGAGTCTCAATGGTCTCATGAGACTGCCCTGAGAGACACTAAACTCAGCTCTGCTTGGTGCTGTAGCTCATAGAACTACTGGGATGTGCCTCAGCCCTTGAAGAACCTCAAGGACAAGTATGTTTTCAAAACAAAATAATGTTAATTTCTCAAAAGGACAGAAGAGGTTCTGTAGAAAACAGCATGACTGATTCATCTACCTCCATGCACACATCTGGCGTGTGCAAGCAGGGACCAGCCAGGTGTTCTGGATCTGATTCATTCTCATTATCATAGCCCAGCAATGCCAGATCCTCACTCTCTGGGGGACGGGGCCACCCCTCCAGAATAGCCCTGCATCCCACTCAGCTGCCGACTAAGTGAGAGCAGCACTCTGGGCTCACAGGCAGGCACTCAGGGTTCCCAACAAGCCTCTGCCATGGGCAGGCATCCCCATCACCAGCAAAGGGAGGAGAGGAGCTGCTGACAATGAAGTGATTCATTCAGAGCATTCAGTGAGAAAGGGGCAGAGTCCCTACTCAGAGCCAAACCCACTGCCTCGCCCAGGGCTCACCCTGCCGCAGTCTGGCTGGGCACAAATCAGGAGCCACTGAAGCAGGAACAAACTTTGTTTCTGAACTCCACCAGCACACTCCACACAGGATCCCGGGAATTCTCCCGAACACCACCCAGCTCCCCCAGGAACCACCAACCAGAAATATCCCTCCTCCAGCACTTCCCCAACCAATGTGAACTCTCCAGGAATCCCCACGAGAGCTCAAGCAGAACTCAATGGGGACTCCGCCAGATCTCAAAAGTCATCATCTTAATGGCTTGCTAGTGTCACCTCTCAACCACTGCTTCTGGCAAAAATGCCATGCGTCATCCCAACTCGGCTGTGGCCCTCAACATCACCCTGTCACTGCTCTGGCACCAGGAGCTCAGCAATGCAGCTCCAGATAGAGGAGGGAAACCAGAAGTTTCTGCTTCTAGAGACAAACTGGTGCCAACTTTGTAGAAAGTGCGACTGAGCCTGACCTACCATGACCTCGAGGGAAAGGTCTCATTACTCAGCAGGTTCCTGAGGCTTTTGTCCTGTGGCATGTGTCCCTGCCTCTCATTGTCCCCTGGGTCTCAGGACCACAGCGAGCGTGGGTGACTGAGCACAGGGCAGCTGTGTTGATTCAAATGTTCACAGACATGGTCTAATTTTAATCACTCTGGGGTCTGACGTGCTTCGGGTTTGGTTGCCTGGCCTGTGGTTCTTGTTAATTAGCAGGTTGGCTTAAAGGTCATGTGGGTGGTCAGCCTCATCCACTGGGTGCAGGAAGGGCTGGGGAACTGAGAGTGACCTGAGCTCTGGCTCGTGACTAGAAACTGCACCTCCACTACAGACAGAAGCTGCATGTGTTTCAATGGCAGCGCCTCCTTTCTGGGCACCATCAGAAACAGAGGAAACTGTTTTGTCACTTGCAGAAGGGGTGAATGTGTCTCCTCTCACACCACAAATACCCCTTCCCTTCACATTAGTCACTTCTTATCTGTCTCTGGTCCTCATGATATTTGGAAAGTGACCATCTTCTACAACCAGAGACCAGAATGGTAGTGCTGGGGTCTTCTCTACCACTGGGGAGGGCTCCTCCATGAACTCACCTTTGCCCCTAGAGAAGACTCCTCAGGAGGGAGCATACAGTGAGGAGGAGGAAAGCGTCCCCAGGACAACACCCCACCAGCAGACATGAGACAGGCGTGCGGGAAGCACCAAGCCAGCTTAGGAGCAGGGGCCTGTTGACATATAGTGTTAACTCCTGGGTGTGTGCTAGGAACCCTCTGGCCAACAAGAAAGCACAAAGGAATCAGCCATGGTCTCTAACTCTGCAGACGACATGGCAATGGAAATGCAGACCCACACCTAAAGATGGTCATAGCTTGAGAGCAGAGAAACAAGAATGATCAACTCCATGCAGGAGCTGGAAGTTTCTGTGGAGAGCAGGTCACCTGAACTGGCACCCAATGGCTAACAAAACTGATCCAGCACAGAATAGCTCAGGGAAAGGACAGCCCAAGAGAGGAAAGCATGAGAAAGACAAGGGTCAGAGCAGTGTCTGGCTGGGGACAAGAGCTACTGCAGAAGTGCTTCAGCCAGCAGTGCTTCAAGCAGTAGCATAGTCAGACTTGTGTTGAGAAAGGGGATTCTGACAGTGTGTGGGCAGGAGGCCATGTCTGAGCCAGAAGCCCATGTAGAAGATGCATAAGAGGACAAAGACCTTGAGGATGAGAGCAGGGGTTCCTGCCTCATGCAGACATGGCACACCAAGGGAGAGAGTGCTCAGAGCCACAGCCGAGTCTGTATGGCCCCTGGCATTTTGCCAACAGTATTGATTGACAGGCGAGGCATTACTATCCGCCTCTGCTGCAACTTTTGAGTTCTTGCACTATTTTGGAGTTCTCGTGGGGATTTCCGGGGATTCCCCGAGAGTTCCCATTGGTTGGGGAAGTGCAGGAGGAGGGATTTCCGGGAGAGATATTTCCGGCTGGGGATTCCTGGACAAGCCTCGTGGCGTTCGGGAGGATTCCCCGGGAGCTGTGTGAAGTGTTTTCCTGCAGTTTAAAAATAAAGTTTGTTCCTGCTTCAGTGGCTCGTGATTTGTGCCCAGCCAGACTGCGGCAAGAGAGATCAAATCCTATCCTCAAAACAAACCCAGTGCATGTGCTTGGAGTCAGAGACCTCTGACTCTGATATCAGCCATGTCTATGTCCTAGAGAGATTGGCAGTGCATTCACAGTGCATTCACAGCCTGCTCTGCACTCCTGTCTAAGGATGCCATTTTGTGAAAAGTGCTCAGAAGAAATGGAAATAAAAACAAATGAATGCAGGGGTCACCCAGAGCACAGGAGGTTCTCCAAGGACCAACCATCTGCAGGGCACAGGCAGGGAGCCTGGGGCAGCAGATGTGGGCTTCAGGAGAGAAGAGGAGGTCCCCCTAAGACCAGCCAGCCTTCGGGCTACAGGCTGGAGGAGGCACCTTGGGGAGAAGATGTGGGCTTAATAATATATAATGTTGTCAAAATGAACCTCACAGAGGTCGAGGCCAAGCAGACAAGGGTGCTTCAGAACATAAACAGAATTGGAGGGAGCTCTAAGGCCAGGCCCTCCACCCTGTCCTAGCCTGGCTCCAGCCTTTCCTGAGGGCTAGTTGATGGAGAGGAAAGAGCACTGACCCTAGGCTAAGAACAGCTGGAGGACACAGAAGAGAGCGCTGAGGCTGGCCTGTTGTGTCTTCAGCCAGGATGCAGATGTCCCAACACAGTAAGATCTGTGGGGAGTAGAAGTAACACCAAGAGTTCCCTTGGGAGAAGATTCACCAATGTACTGCCCTTAAGTCCAAGTCCTCACAAGACTGGTCACCAGAGCTTCTTGCTAAAAAAAATTACTAAGAATTTCCAGATGGCACAGCAGAGCATTAACTGTGGGGAGCTGACACACAGGAGCTGAGCACCCCCTAGCTTTGAGCAATAGAAATGTGTAGACTGTTTTCCACTGCTCACGGAAGTAGGTGGATCCCCATCTCTGCATGGCAGGGGAGTTGCAGTTCTGAAAATGGGCATCACCCAGTGATACTGGGCTATACCCCCTGAAACCCAATCCCTTTCCTCATCTGGATAGAACTTTCTCAAGTGCCTTCTCCTCAATAAATAGGGCTTCAAGTGTGCTCTCTCTCTCTTTTGTCTGCTTCTCTTGCTTCCGTGGTGGGAGCTGGGGATAAGGAGTCATCACTGAACTCCAAGAAAAAGGTATTTTTTTCTGTTTCTGTGTGATTATTTCCTACCAACCCAATTCATCTGAAGTGACCCTGAGTGATTTAGTCACATGTCCTGACAATTAACCCTTGCTTGGGTCCTCTGAGAGTACAGTCCTATCAAGGGGTCCTGTTTCCTCATGAGACATTGCCTTTGAAGGCAGGACTTTGGTGGGCAGGTTGTGGCTGGAGGAAAGATTATCCACCACATTTCTGGCCCACCACCCTGGCCCAACACTGGACTCTGCTTCTAGGTATCTGTGCCACTCAGGACCTCGCAGTATAAGGCAGCATCCTCACTGGGTGGCTAAAGAAATTGTGATAAGGCCAGGAGTAATGGCACATACCTGTAATCCTAGAAACTGAGGAGGTTGAGACAGGAGGACCACAAGTTCAAGGACAGCCTGAGCAACTTAAGGAGGCCCTAAGCTTAGCAAGACCTTATGTCAACATAAAAAATAACTTCAAAAAGGGCTGAGGATGTAGCTCAGTGGTTAAGTGCCCCTGGGTTCAATCTCTGGTACGCCTCCCCCCACCCCCGCCCAACAAAAAAGAAATTGTAATAAGAGAGGTTTATACAAGGATGCAGCAGAAGAAAGAAAGAGGGAAAGCCCCTGCTCTCCTGGGATGGAGGGGGGAGTAAAGCAGTGAGGACTCAGGGCTGACCAAGGGCCAAGCCCTGCCTCAGAAGCACAAGCCTCTGCCATCCAGAGGCCTGCAGAGAGAGTCTGGCCAGGAGCCTTCCATCTCCCCCCAGCACCCACCACAGGTGGAATCAGGACTAGAGGGAAAGGGGGCTCTGGGGATGTTACCCTGAAGTTAGGGAGCAACACAGGGTGGAAAAGGGATCTGGAAGGACAGACAGGAGCCCAGCATGGTGTCCCCTGGACCAGTGAGTCTCCTGGAGAACTGGAGAAGAGCTCCAAGTGTGGAGAGCGTGCGGTCACAGAGATGCAGGGTCCCCTGCCCTACCTCCAGGTAACCCAAGGCTGATTGCACACCTGGGCTCACCTCCAAGACCTCAGAGGGCAACGTGGCCCCAGAGACCAGTTGCTCTATGCCACTAATGTAAAAACACCCCAGCGGCTGGGGTTGTGGCTCAGTGGTAGAGCACTTGCCTGGCACATGTGAGGCACTGGGTTTGATCCTCAACACCACATAAAAATAAATTAATAAAGTGAAGATAATAAAAACTTTGGGGCTGGGGATGTGGCTCAAGCGGTAGCGTGCTCACCTGGCATGTGTGCGGCCCAGGTTCCTATCCTCAGCACCACATACAAACAAAAGATGTTGTTGTGTCTGCCAAAAACTAAAAAAATAAATATTAAAAAATTCTCTCTCTCTCTCTCTCTCTCTCTCTCTCTCCCTCTTTAAAAAAAAGATATTTAAAAAGTTTGAAAAAGGCAATGCCCCACAGGGAGACAGCAAGAAGCCTTCCAGAAAAGCTAACAGGATCTATGACAGCAGTGTGCCCAAGCGGGGTCATCCCCTGGGAAGACGAGAACGAGGAGCCTCTCAGGGGAACTGAGATGCACAGCAGCAGAGATTCCTGATACCAGGTGATTTCAGAGGAGAACAATTAGGCAGTTCCAGGGCTGAGATCACTCTGCCCCCCATAAACACTGTCATCTCCACTATGTTGGTGACAGTCTGTGCCGAAAAGCCAAGGTGATTACTTCTGTGCTCTCAGGCTTTTGAGCACCCACTTAAATCCACTGAAAATGCTGAAACAAGAGCTAAATAGGCCCTTGCCAGCACGAGGGTGCCTGGGGTTGCTGGACGCACATGCGAGGCCCTCCATCCCAGCCCCAGGCCAGGTAACCAGAGTGGCCAATGGGACACTCAAAAGCAGCAACTGCCCAGGAAGTGTAGACAGGGATGTTTGAAATCAACATCCCTTGAAAACGAGGCTCAGCTCATTGCATTCTGGTTATAATTCACCTTGGCTTCTACTCAGCTAGGAAACAATAATGACAGTCTAACTTCCCTGAACACTGTAGCAGTTGTTAACGTCTACAATCTGCAGGTTTAGGAGATGAACCTTGATAATCTGTGTGGATCTCATCCAATCACCTGAAATAACTAAGAAAAAATAAGCTACCTGAAAATAGAAAAAATTCTGCCTGTGGACTGTAGTGTGAGCTCCTACCTAAGAGCACTCAGCCAGTGAGGCTGCCCTGCAGATCCAAGGTCTGGAGTCCCACAGTCCGCAAGCCAATTCCTTAAAATAAGTCTGTTTAGATAGAGATGATATGTAGATTTAGATAACATACATACAATAAAGATACAGACTTAGATATAGATAGAAATACCCATTTAGATGTTGTATATAGAGATGTAGATAAAGATACAGAGATATATATACAGATGAAGAAATATATGGAAATAGAGGTACAGGTAGAGACATAGATACACATACAGATATAGAGATGATATGGAAATAAAGATATAGACGTAGATATTGACACAGATATAGATATAGACAAAGATACATAAACAGATATAGAGATGGATAGGAATATAGACAAAGATACAGATGGAGGCACAGATACAGATAGATATAGAGAGAAATCCTACTGGTACTATTTCCTGGTTAGAATTCCAGAGATATCAATTTTCTCTAACAAGTATCACAGAATATTTGTTGCTATCTCTTTCCTCAGCCTACTCATGTTGCTATAAGAAGTATACAAGATGAGGAAGCTGTTAAACAGCAGAAATATGAGCCCCAAGTGCTGAGGCTGGAGGTCGGGATGGGTCACAGCACAATTGCTTCCCTGGCTGCTTGCTTACAGTGGTGGAGAGGCCAGGCCTCCATGACCCACTTTGCAAGGGCTCTAACTTCATGGTGAGGGCCACCTCAAGACCTGACAGCCTTTGAAGACTTCACACAGACACCACCACTTTGAGGGGCAGGATTTCATCTCAGGACCTGGGTGAACACACACATTCAGACCCCAGCAGTGACCACCTGCTGACCTCCACACCCTGACCTGAGTGTGGCCTTCTGCTTCTCAGTATTGCTCATCAATCTTCATAATGTGTTCATGGCACCTTTGACTTTCAATTCTGTCATATATGCTTGTACAACATTTGGAGTATTATTCAGACTTTCCAGGAATTGGTGTGTTTATACGTCATGTGGAATTCACTTCAAATAACTTAGAGAAGCCTCTGCACAGAGTCCGAGTGAGGATTGAGTGCATGCTAGTGTACATCACCATCACTAGATGAGCAGTGTGAGTCCATGGTGTGGCCTTGGTGACTCACATCTCAGGCTGCTAATCTCATCCAGAAAAAGTCTAGGAAAGGAGACTCGGGAAGTATGTGGCACCATCCCACAGCCATGAATATGAACTGTGGTTGGTGCTTAAGGTCCTCTAGCCCACATCCTCCTTGAGACAATTGCTGACCCAAGCTTTTTGACTATTGTGAGGCTCAAATGAATGAGCATGAAAGCATAAGACAAATGTACATGCCTGCAGAAGCAGTTTGAAGGGACGAATGGCTGTCTGAGTGCTGATGTGCAAAGTGGAGGTATTGTGGCAACTCAGAGGAAGCCAGGGGAGCTGCCCTCTAGTGCAAACCATGAAGCTTGAAGTGGAGTTTGGGGGGAGATGCACAAATACGTGCAGAAACCCCACAAGGACACAACAGCACACTTAGTGACATCACTGATGCTGCTGGAAAACACCTAAGGAGACCAGAGAGAGCATGGTGAAAAATAAGAGTTGAAAGAAAATGAAGCCTCTCACCATGGGAAGGAAGAGCCACCTGGTTCAATCTGTGGTAGGTCTTCACAGGCAAAGGTCTGCACTGGAGGGGAAAATGGCCAGGGAATGCAATCTCCTAGTGGGGGAAAGGGAAATGATGATAACATTTTAAAAAG